>NC_034600.1:56598497-56626301 GCF_900095145.1 Mus pahari
TCAACAGAGGAATGGATACAAAAAAATGTGGTACATTCACACTATGGAATACTGCTCAGCTATTAAAAACAATGAATTTATGAAATTCTTAGTCAAAAGGATGTATCTGGAGGATATCATCCTGAATGAAGTAACCCAATCACAAAAGAACACACATGATATGCCCTCACTTATAAGTGGATATTAGCCCAGAAACTTAGAATACCCGAGATACAATTGGCAAAACACATGAAACTCAAGAAGAAGGAAGTCCAAAGTGTGGATAGAATGGGGAACAAAATACCCATGGAAGGAGTTACAGAGACAAAGTTTGCAGCTGAGACAGAAGGAAGGACCATCCAGAGACTGCCCTACCCGGGGATCCATCCTATAAACAGCCACTAAACCCAGACACTATTGCATATGCCAGCAATGTTTTGCTGACAGGACCATGATATAGCTGTCTCTTGTGAAGCTATGCCAGTGCCTGGCAAACACAGAAGTGGATGCTCACAGTCATCTATTGGATAGAACACAGGGCCCCCAATGGAGGAGCTAGGCAAAGTACCCAAGGAGCTGAAGGGGTCTGCAGCCCTATAGGAGGAACAACAATATGAACTAACCAGTACCCCCAAAGCTCCTGTCTCTAGATGCATATATAGCAGAGGATGGCCTAGTCAGCCACCATTGGGAGGAGAGGCCCTTGGTCTTGTGAAGATTATATGCCCCAGTACAGGGGAATGCCAGGTCCAGGAGGCAGGAGTGTTTGGTTTGGGGAGCAAGGCAGGGGTAGGGTATAGTGGACTTTTGAGATAGCATTTGAAATGTAAATGAAGAAAATATCTAATTAAAAAAGAAATGATGAAATGTTAAAATATCTTAACATGAAAATGTTAAGTGACAGCTTTTATAAATACTAAAACAGACATTAAAATAATGTCATGTTGTAAAGAATGATAAAATACTGGATGGTTGACAGAGGGAAAAGAACTGTTCTCTGTTTAGAAAGCTCACTGTGGTTTGTAGGGAAAGTGAACGACTTCTAGAAAGATTAAACTGAAGCCCTGAACACTGAGTAGGATCGGGTCTCTGGAGAAGGAGACTGTGCCAGTCGGGAATGCTACCTGAGAGGACAGAGTGGATGTGCCTTCGTCCTACTGGAAGTGAAGGCATTTGGCTTTAAAGGAAGGTTGGGGTGGGGGGTAACACTGAGAGTGTGAGGGTTAGCTTGAGTTAATCAAACATCCAAGAACTGCAAGGCTTCTGAGAGGAGATGACATGTTTCATAAAGATTCTTGATATCTTCTAGATGTATAGAATAAATTCTTTGTGGGTTGGAGAGGTAAGAAACACAGACTCCATGGCTGGTTAGTGCAGTGGTTCGTATTGATCATCAACTTTGCAGGGTCTAGAATCACACTTGTGAGGGGCTATGCAGAATAAAGTACTGTGTCTGGGAGGAGTTATTTTGATTAGTTCAATTGAGGTCATATTGGATAAATATGAATTGTTTCTTTCCCTTCTCTTGGATCAAAAAGAGGGGTGCAGGGAATCTGACTACTGTCTTTCTCACAGCATGCAACAATGTGGCAAGCTGAATGAACCTGCTGCTGTGACTTCTGCACCTCAGACTGTGAGCCAAATTCAACCCTTACTGCCTTAACCTGATTCTGTTGGGTATTTTATCCCAGAAAGAAGAGTATATGAGATATTAACCTCAGGCTGTTGTTATACATAAACACTGATGATGGTAACATTATAAAACCCCTTCTTAAGTTATACAGTACCAACAGAAACCAGCCAATGCTGGAGGCATCTAGAGTTGTGAGGCTATTACCTGAATGGTGGTTTTCACAGGTAGACAGTAAAGGATAAGCCATGGATTACAGAGTCTTAAGGAAACAATGACAGCAGAGAAGAGGTAAATCAGGGAATAGATTTTTTTTTTTTTTTTTTTTTTTTTGTCAAGCAGGAGAGGAAATATTCATTTGGGGATCTTTTGCTCATAGAGATGGGATATAAATTTTGATAATGTTAGAATGCAACTGGAATGAAAATCAATAAAAACTTCTAATGTAAAGTGTGAGATTGTATCCATTCTGAGGAAGAGAAGCAGATCATGGGTGCGGCCCGAGCGTTAGGCTGCAGATAATTGCTATTTGACTTGGCATTTATGATCCATGAAGAAACCATCTAGCAGCCAGTTACCAGAACCCATACATCTTTTCTTGACATTGTCTCTCTCCACCAGACTTTGTTCAGCCTATATGTGAGGCTAAATGGAAATGGTGGAGAATCACCAAACCTCTGAGGAGTCTCAGAGACAACATTCCTTCAGGTGGGATTATTCTGTAGTATGGGCAATCTTCTTCCTCCCACAGCTCCCCAATAAACTTCATGTGCACGCTCTCAGAATGAAATATTTGTTTATATGGCTTCCTGTCATTTCTCATGGTGCCGTGTCCCATGTGTTCTTCTAGGTAGAGCCACTTTAATAAACACAGACACTCAGATCCTGTTTTCAGGGATGGCTTGGGAAACCATCTACTAAACCAATACGACCTCTCTGCTGAACGTCTTGGTCAAAGTTGTTGCCACCCGAAGTACATCATGTGGCTGGAATATATCCTGTTTTTCAATCCACACTGTATATCTTTTTCAGGAAGGGGACCAGATGAATCTATAAGGAAGAGCAGTGAGTCACAGAGGTCAGGAGCAAAGATGAGTGGTGGTGTCGGTGAGACACAAGTAATGTGGTCCAGCACAGAATGAAATAGATTTATATGTCCCCCACCAAAAACATTATATACACATGCAAACATATCCATGTGTGTATAGATAGAGATAGATATAAATAGTTATATAATCTTGATGTGTGTGTTTGTGTGTGTGTGTGTGTGTGTGTGTGTGTGTGTGTGTGTATGTGTGTGTGTGTAAATTTTTGGTGTGGGAAACGCCAATTTATATCATCTAATTGGATTCAAAACATGGTTATTACTATTCCATAGGCTGTATACCTTTACTATCTCAGTATATATCTCAAGGGTGTGTGTGTGTGTTTAATTACATATATTATATATAATATATGTATATATTATATGTTTGATCTTTGGTTTGGATATATATATATATATATATATATATATATATATATATATATATGAATGAATGATACACATACACATGTGATCCTTGGACTATGTAGGGTGGCCAGATGACCAGTGAGTGTTTGAAGAGTTGCTAGAGGATCAAGGAGGCAAGCATGTGCTAGCATTCCTTTAAAACATGGCTATTTCTCCCATTTATTTCAAGATGAAACAACTGAACTTTTTCAACTACTGGCTTGATGTTTGTCCTCCTCGGTTTCTGTGCTCTTTGGGGCAGCATTGCACAGGTTACAGCCAGCTAAGTGACTTGGAAACTTCTCAGATTAGTATCATCCTTATGGCCCTGCCATATCTCTTCAAGTTCAGTGGTCATCACCCAGCTGAGCCAGGGATACTGAGGTCTATACTAAGGCTTGCTTCTCTAGCTGAACTTGTTTTTCAAGGTCTTTGGCAACAGATAGTTTCCACACAGCCAGCTTATATACTATTTTGTCAAACCTCAAAATATAATGTCCCCTGCCACCCCTTTTCAGGCAGAGAGACTGAATGTCTAAAATCCAATCTTGAATGATACTTGCCGCACACTCCCCCGACAGCACCCACAGCAGATAATTGAAATCAGCATCTGAAATTGAAAGCAAAATTGTGTTGCTGCTGTAGATGACATCACTTCCTCTTTTCTGTGAGACACACAGCTACTCATTGTGTGACCAAGGTTTTTGCAATTTCTCACAGTTTCAACTTTAAGGGGGGGGGGATAACAATATCTAGAAAGAGGAATAAGCAGATGTCATTGTTTCTTTCTTGTGTTTTACTCTCCACCTTCAAAATATCCTGGTCCTGACTGGCTCAGAAAACGACAGAGATTCATCATTTAACTCCTTGAGCAGGAGGAGCTGCTCCATAAGGAGATTCTGAAGAGGATCAACTCATCTTTCTGTTGCTATAGCAACTGTCGACCTTATTATTAAAACTCTGTTAGGAGATGAAGTTGTGGAAACTTGGATTTGAAATCTAAATATTACTGGCATATTTGAAAGCTAATAGGCAATGTACGGGCCTGAGGGACAGCATGCTAATGAGGCCCCAAAGGGCTACCTGGGTTGACTAAAAAATTTTGCATTAGAGTATCTGACAAGAAGTCATCCATTCAACAAACACAGTGCATTTTAGTACCATCTTCCTACCTACCATCCTTAGAGTGAGAAAGTATATTCTAGCTGAAAAAAAAAATTAAACTGGGAAATTTTGAATTGGGGCAATAGTTTCATCCTAAACACTTTGAGATAGAATCAGTTGTGATGATGAAAAGATAGGTGGCAGTGAGTTCACCCAAAGAAGTAAGTCATATAAAGATAGGATTCTTGAAGTGTTCAGTGTGTGCAAGTGTACATGTATGTGGTAAACTGTCTAGGGTGCCATTACACTAGATAGTCAAATTAGTCATGGTAATGTTGGATTATCCTAAAACTTTTCTCATGCAGATTTAAAGCAGGTTAGCCTGGTAAATCCTTATTCTACAAAGGCCCCATTACAGTATCTAATAATTGCCTTTACATCAAAAAGAAGCAAAAAGAAACAATGAGCTAACTAAAGGGCCAAGAGACAGTATCCAAATTAATAAAATCAGAAACAAAAAGGGAGACATAACAGAAATGGAGTAAATTAAAAAAATCATCAGATCCTACTATAAAAGTCTAGATTCAACAAAACTTGTATATCTAGATGAAGTGGATGGTTTTTCTAGACAGATGCCACATACCAAAGTTAAATCGAGAGCAGGTAAACTACCTAAACAGGCCTATCACACAAGGAAATAGAAGAAGTCATTAAAAACTTTCCAACCAAAAAAGCCCAGGGCCAGATGGATTTAGTGCATAACCAAACAGGTGAAAGCCCTGTATGACAATAACTTCAAGTCTCTCAAGAAAGAAATTGAAGAAGGTCTCAAGAAATGGAGAGATCTTCCATGCTTGTGGATTGGAAGAATTAACATAGTAAAAATGGCCATCCTACCAGAGGCAATCTATAGATTCAACGTAATCCCCATCAAAATCTCAACACAATTTTTCAAAGACATGGAAAGAGCAATTCTCAAATTCATCTGCAAAGGCAAAAACCCAGAATAGAGAAAACAACTCTTAACAATAAGAGAGAGAAAAGCTGGGAGAATCAGCATTCCTGACCCCAAGCTTTACTACAGAGCAATAGTGATAAAAAGTGCATGGTATTGGAACAGACACAGACATGTTGATTAATGAAATAGAATTGAAGACCCAGAAATAAAACCACACACTTATTGTCACTTGATTTTTGATCAAACCTATCATAAAAATGGTCTCACATAAATCCCATTTTCTATTACATGCCAAAGATTCCTAGGCTTTACCTGGAACAAACAAAGCAATAAAACACAACAATAAAAAATAAAAAATACAATCTGCCCATTCAGGACAGAAGCAATCTGACTCTTTCTATATAAGTAGTAATAAAAGTGAACCCTTCACTTTTGAAAAAATTGTGGTAAGCTGAAATTTTAGATTACATTCTAGAAGGATTTATATTCAGTAACATGAAAGGTAATGAATTCAAATTTTATACTCTATATTTTTTGGTGATGTTCCTGATGACAAAACACAAGCATTATTCTTCTTGTGGATAGACGTTAACCAGGACAGACATGGTAGCCTTCCTAGTATGTTTTAAGGGATATATTATATCATACTGTTTATTATATTCTTCTGTTATTCTGTTGCAACTATAACATTCTTTTGTATGTGAAAATACAGATTTCTCAGAGCCATTTGTTAAAGATGCTGCCTTTCTGAGTGAGTTTTGATCGCATATCAGATGACTGAAATTGTACGTATAAATAAACATTATATATTGTTTAACCCTTAAATATATCTCTCCAATTTTTTATAACAAAGTTAATACTATGCCTCACCTAAATAGGACTGTCTTCATATCAGATTGACATCTATATGCATATATATGTATACACACACACACACACACACATATTTATATATATCACAAAACAAAATAAATAAATGGAATTAGTTAATTTGCTATAACCCAGTATGGCTATGCACAAAGACCCAATGAGGGCATTAACCACCATATTGGAATCTGTTTCTAGGCCCTAACTCCTTATCTCATTTTCAAAGCACCAGATTTCTTGGGTGATTTTTTTAAAAGATCATTTAAGAAAATGTTGATTATTTTAAATTATTTTCTGGCTCTAAGGCAAGCAAGAGGGAAACTCCTGAATCTCTAGAAATGCACAGAATTGGGAGCCATTAGTGACACAGATAATTGGGGGAAGAAGGCAAAGGAAAGAAGATAAGAGGAAGAAGCAGAACCCTATTAGAGGTACTCATAAGTAATATAGATTTAAAACATATTTAAACACAGAGGTGTTCAGCCAAGTAGCTTGGTGACTAAGTCACATAGTGATCATTTCTGGGTTTTAGATACAATTGTGAATATATGTAAGCACTTTTGATTAAAATAAATGAAAAGAGAGTTTGCACTGTTGTTCAGATGGTATGGTTAATACAGTTTGGCGTTGTGCTGAGACTTTCATGAAGCTAAGCTTAAAATAGTGCTGATTTAACCAACTCTTGTGCAGGCATGACCTGTTATCATCCTGTATGGAAAGAAGAAATGAACATCGAGAGATGTAAGAGGAAAAAGAGAAATGGCCAAAAAGTAACACATCTACAATATCCATTCAGGATGTTCAGCTCATAAATGAAGTTTTCTATTTCCAAATACCATTCATTATTCTGAAAACAAATTATCTAAGACGCAAAATGAAGAATGAAGAGGAATAAGAGAAAGAGGAAGACAGGAAAAGAAAGACAGAAAAGAGGGGGAGGAGGAGAAGGTAGAGGAACAGGAGGAGGCAGAGGAGTAAAGAAGAAGAGGAGAAATATGATATATTTTTAGTAAAACAGGGTAACTGGCCTTATTCATCTATAATTCATATGATAATTCTCATGAACTGGGGAGTCTTGGGTGACCTCACATTTACATTATATCCCTAAAATAAATTGGAAAAGTGTCACAGCTTATAAAACATGAGAACTTAGATTTAATCACTATTGTTTTCATATATAAATTAAAATATTACTACTACTTATTCATAGGAATAAGTGTCAAATTGGAAGGCAATTATCAGTATGCCTTCACAGAGTAAGCATTTCAGTTAAGCAATTTGTATCTGGTTCATCTAATGTTTCTTCAGTGCCAATAACAAAACAATAACATCTACTAGCAAATAGCAGATAATCAATATTGTCACATCTGGTAGCCTAGCATAGGGATTATTGTTAAAAGTAAGTACGCTGGTTGCTGTGGTTTGTGTCTGAAATGTCTCTGTGTTGTTCACTTTTCAGTTGTTATGATATACTACCTATGCAAAGCAGCTCAAAGCAGCAAAGCTTTACTTTATCTCAGGGTTTCAGGGGTATCAATCAACCCATGGTCTCTCAGTTCCGCTGCTTCTGGGCCTGCATCAACAAAGAACTATCATAGCCAGGAGGGAGTGTGTGATCAAGCAAAACTGCTTACCTCATTGGAGCAGGAAGAAGAGAGAGCAAGAAAACATGAATCCAAGGTTATAACATATCATTCAACAGCATGCCCCACCTCCAAACAGCACATTCATCTTCGAACTGAGTCATAGATTAATACATTAAGTAGGGTCATCTCAAACTAGTCACCTCACAATTAGCACAACCATCAGGAGACCAAGCCTTCTTAAGAATATTTCAAAGATATAAATCATAATAGTACCTAAGAAGGCTTAACATTAAAGCCTTTATTTTCAACAGCTGTGGTCAAAAGTGGGGTCTTTGAGAAGGGTTTGGATCATAAGAACTCTTACTTCATCACTGGTCAAGCCATTCAAGGATTCATAACTCAAGCGAGCTATTGGGAGAGGGTAGAAACCTTAGGAGTAATTCACTGAGAATATGCCAAGGATGAGTAGAATTTTGTCTTGTGTTCATTCTTTTCCTCCCTCCCTGCCCACCCACCTCCTTCCTTCCCTCCTTCTCCCTCTTTCTTTCTCCCTCAATCTCCCCTCATGCTGGGCAGTCATGAAGTGAACATCTTTGCTCCATGATGCACTCAGCGCCTTATCACAAACCTAGAAACAATGCAACCGGACAGCCAGTGAGTCAATAGAAACCTTCTTTTCTTCTAAGTCGACTTTCTATCAAGCTTTTAGTTACAGTAACAGGAGACAAACACATTAATCTTAAGAGCACACTAGAAAAGACGTTCAACAGAGAATTCCTGGAGATAGAATTTAAACTCACACAGAAGTAGTACCTTAACCTTTCAGGGTCATTGCTTTGTTTTTTGTTTGTTTTGTTTTTCTTTTTTGTTTGTTTTTTGTTTGTTTGTTTTTGAGAATCCACTGAATTATTTAAGATGGACTAACCATAAACTCCTAGGTGTATGTTTACACAGATAAGAAGGAACAGCAAGTGTTTCAGTGACCCAGGTGTTAAAATTTTAGTTAACTTAAGAACGACGGAGGCAAAATGGGTTGTAGTTTGATCTCAAGAACTTAGATTATCTTGCATTCAGTTATCTTCTATAAAAGCATTTTATATCAGATAGGTCAAAAGTAGGAACCTGGAATAATATTCCTGAGAGCTTCTTTAACAAGACTGTAAAAGGAAAAGAGACAACGTTTTGAAGAAAAAGACACAAAAACCCCAATGTTGAATGAGGAAGTTATACACTAGGGTCATTGATTCATCTTGGGATGAGGATGAAGGCTTAGATGAAAAAGTAGCCCAAGGTTAAAGAAAATATAAAGAACTCCAGCCAAACATGCGATTTACATCTTCACTGACCTAGTGTTTTGAACAAGAAATACTAGGCTTATCTGCCACCAAACACAGACACGATTGCATATGCCAGCAAGATTTTGCTGAAAGGACCCTGATGTAGCTATCTCTTGTGAGGCTATGCCTGTGCCTGGAAAATACAGAAGTGGATGCTCACAGTCATCTATTGGATGGAACACAGGGCCCCCAATGGAGGAGCTAGAGAAAGTACCCAAGGAGCTGAAGGGGTCTGCAACCCTATAGGTAGAACAACAATATGAACTAACCAGTACCCCCAGAGCTCATGGCTCTAGCTGGATATGTAGCAGAAGATGGCCTAATCGGCCATCAGTGGGAAGAGAGGCCCCTTGGTCTTACAAACTTTATATGCCCCAGTACAGGGGAACACCAGGGCCAAGAAGTGGGAGTGGGTGGGGGGAGGGTATAGGGAACCTTTGGGATAGCATTTGAAGTATAAATGAAGAAAATATCTAATAAAAAAAAAAGAAATACTAGGCTTTTATAGATTTCTATGAAGGTTGAAATTGTATGCTGGACATTGTCACACTGTGAGAGTCATAGCCTCTTCTTCTCCATCCCTGTCTCTAAGTCTGTGCTCTGCTACATATCAGAAAAGCATGCCGTTCTCAATATTTTACAAAATGAAAGAAACATTATTATCTGATATTATTCTACTAGCCTTGGGATGGTCTTGCCTGACCTCAAGTGATTCATGGTCCCTCAAGGTTTATTGTATCATTTCCCCGTGTGGTTTTTCTGATTAGATACTTGAAATTTTTATTTATACTTTCCCTCTTAAAAGTGACCTTGTTTCTTGAGAGACACTAAATACTGCATGTTGGTAGAAAGACAGGGGAAAAGGGAGATGATGTAATTACATTTTACTTTCAAAAAATGAAAACATATTTTAAGTGACCTTGAACATTTCTACCACATTTCCTTGAATAATAAATTAATCCATCTATAATACTAATTCTATGTTTTAAGACAGATTTTTTTTTATCACTTTCAAACTTTACATTAACAGTTGTATTTGAGGGAATGTAAAAAGATTGAAGAAATGGTCCTTACTTAGAAATTAATAATGTAAAAGATGGTCTTGAGATGACTATTATGGATACAATGGCCCTCAGGGACACAGAGGTGCCTTATTGGATGGATTAGAGTCTGAACATGTTCATAGTTCACCAAAGAAACCAACAAAAAAGTATGTGCTGTGTGTTAATATGGGGGACACAGGGAAAAACAGAAGCACAGAATGTGGGAGTCTACTCTAAACTGAAGGTATAAAGCGTCACTGGAAAAGGCTTAGTTTCTTTAAACAGGTTTACTTGCAGTTCACACAAAGCAGTAGAAAGCCCTTTACATCAGACCATATGGTGAGAAAAAGAAGAGCCTAAAGAACATGTAGAAAGAGATAAAGGGGTCAGAGTTCAGATGGGACTGGGGACTTTTTCTCTGAATGAGAAATATTTTGATAAGCAATGAGTGAAGTTTTTCCAGCAACAAACTGAGGTCCAAGAAAAATCACTATGTATTTCTCTAAAATATATATATATATATATATATATATATAAAATTTATATATAATATTATATATATTCTTTAAAAATGACTAGACTTTCACAGTGAAAAAAGAAAAGAAGGCAATAAATGTCTAAATATATTAGATATGTGTGTGTTGTGTATTCAATAGACATTTATGAAAACCATAAAAAAAATCTATAAATCTACTGTGTTAGGAAATACAGAACTACCCAAGGCTATAAGGCAAAATGAAATCAAGATGTTAGAAAAAAAAAATCAGGGAGATGTACTTGATTAAAAAATGAATACAACAATGCTATGTGATTAGCATATATAATCTATAATGAAAAAAGCTGAAATATGCACATTTGAAAGGTCGATTATCAAAATCCTAACCATGAACCTATTAAACGAAGGAGCCCAGATGGTTCCTGATTTATCTTGCACTAAACAATGTATCCTATACAGCTGCATCTGCCTTTCTAGTTAAATGACAGGGTTATAACGGAAGAGCCACACTGGAGCTTGGAGAAGGCTTTAGAGAAGACAGAGCAAATTGTGGTTTAGAGCAGTATTAAGTTTGCAGCTTGTTTTATTCATTAACGCTTTGCTATGAATCTCTGCAGGGCGGTCATTGTTTGACTTCCTATGACAACTTCCCTGAAGTACACACTAAGTTGTGGGAAAGGCAAGTGGTCACTTACTGTAAGTGAAGCTATAAATTTGAGAAAAGTCAACAAAATGTCTGAGCAGCTAGCGAGCCCTTTTAGGATACAATTGACTTCGTCTTGTGCTGCATGGGAAATAATGAGCCTTTGGGGCATTTTTTTTTTTTTTCCCATGTCAGAATTTCATTCACATGTATTATGAATTTTAGAAAAATTAATTTAATCAATATTGACTGAACACCTACATAGTCATTTATACTTGGCTCGTGGCAACCCTTGCAACAACAAAGGAATAGATTTCATTTGGTGATTTAAGTTATCTTACAGTTTTCTTTTCTGGAATTCATTGCAATCCATTGGAATTCCAGCAAGTCATTCCTTGGAATGACTTTGTTTTTAATGAGAATGTAAATGAAACTAAATCCTTATCTGAATTTGTGTTGCAAATTGCTAGAGTGCCAGAAATTTTATTTCTCTGTCTCTCTTTCCTACTCTTCCTTCCCACCCCTCCCTCCTCTCTTCCTTTCTTCTTTCCCTCCTTTCTCCTGCTCTTTCTTTTTCAGTACTAAAGTTTGGATTTAAGGCCTCATAAAGGTTCAGTGAGTGTTCTGTTGATGAGATATTTTTCCAGGCCTCAATCAAAATCTTAGCTTGGCCTCTGGAGCAAACCCAGCTGCCCTGAGCAGCTTGCTCTCCCGGGGGTGGGGGGGTTGTACCCCCTTTACCCACCACCTCTCTTCCCACCTTTGTCAGACCTATTGAGCCTGAACCACACAGGTAAGCTTTTCTTCCCCCTTCCCCTTCCCCCTTTCCTCTTCCCCCTTCCCCCTTCCCTGCTCAGAGTTCTTTAGAGCAAGCAGAGCTGCTCTGAGCACTCTGCTAGCCCAGGCAGAAAAACATTCTCCTGCCACCCCTCCCTCCACTTACATTCATCAGATCTGCAGCTCCTGGACCATACAGATCATGCAGACCTGAAGATTCTGGCCACACCAGGACCATCAAGTTTAACCCCCATCTCAACACCTACTACAACAGGAACATCCAGGCACCAAAGCCATCCACAAGGCTAAAGGTTTTTGAAAGAGCACAATTAACAAAGGTAAGGGCAATGTGATATCTTTAGAGCAAGGCAAGTCCTAGATATGCTAACACAACCTAAAGACAAGAAAATGACCTTAAATCTAATCTTATGATTAGAGAGAGAAAATAAATAAATCCCTTAAAGAGATACAGGAAAATACAATCAAACAGGTAGAGGTCTTTAAGGAGAAAACAAACTCCTTAAGGATACACAGGAAAATACTATTAAACAGGTGAAGGAAATACTTAAAACTGTGCAAGACCTGAAACTAGACATAGAAGTAATTAAAAAAAAAAAAAAAAAAAAAAGGAAAAAGAAAAAAAAAAAACACACACACACAAATTGAGGCAGTCCTGGAGATGGAAAACCTAGGGGAGAGAACAGGAACAACAGATGCAAGCATAACCAAAAGAATACATGATATGTAGAAGAAATTGATATATCTATCAAAGAAAATATTAAATCTAATAAGTTCCTGACATAAAACATCCAGGCAATCTAGGAAACCATTGAAAAGGCCTTAATCTAAGCATAATAGGAATAGAAGAAGGCAAAGAGTCCCAGCTGCAAAGCCCAGGAAATATTTTCAATAAAACTATAGAAGAAAACCTTCCCAACCTAAACCAAAAAAATGCCTACAAATATACAAGAAGCTTCTAGAATAGCAATAGAATACCAGAAAAGAAAATCTCCCCACCACATAATAATCAAAACACAAAATCTAGAAAACAAAGAAAGAATAGTAAAAGCTGTAAGGGAAAAAGGATAGCTAACAAACAAAGGTAGATCTATTAGAATTATACCTGATTTTTCAGCAAAGACTCTAAAAGCTAGAAGAGCCTTAACAGATGTCTTACAACCTCTAAAAACCCACAGATGCCAACCTAGACTACTATACCCACCAAAACTCTCAATCACCATAGATAGAAAAAACAAGGAGGCATTTCAAGACAGACCCAAATTCAAACAATATCTATTGACAAATCCAACCATTCCGAAAATACTAGAAGAAAAACTCCAACCCAATGAAGATACCTACATCAAAGAAAAAAAAAACAATCACTGGTCATTTGTATTCAACAGAATGATGGATCTTATTTTCACATCCATTTTGTTAGCCTGTGTTTTTTTGGGGGGGAATTGAGTTCATTGACATTGAGAGCTATTAATGACCAGTGATTGTTACTTCCTGTTATTTTGATGTTGGTAGTGTTTGTGTGTGTGTTTGCTTCCCTTGCTTTTGCTGTTATGGAATTACTATTTCCTCTAATTTTTCTCTAGAGCTTTCAGATATACTTTTAAACTGCTGGCATGCAAACTTCCTAATTTCTTTATGGAGGCACTTTCTTCTTATCATTGCTTTCATTGTGTCTCATAAATTTGGGTATGTTTTGCCTTCATTTTCACTGAATTCTAGAGAGTCTTTAATTTCTTTTTTATTTTCTCCCTGAAATAGAAAGCTCTAGAGAAAAAATAAAATAAAATAAAAAAGAAGAAGCAGGAACTTAAATTCTTAGTTTGAAAAGGGCCTCCCTGTATTGCCCAATTTTGCCTTGAATTCATTGAATTCCTTTCTGTAGCCAAACCAGGCTTTACACTTGTGATGCTAAAACTTTAGTCCTCCAAGTAACTGAGACTATAGATCTATCCCACTAACTTCATGTGATTATTTAATAAGAATGGCCCCCATTTATCTGAATCTTTGGTCATCAGGGAGTGGGACTACTTGAGAAGGATTAGGAAATGTGCCCTTATTGGAGTAGGCATGGCCTTTTGTTCAAGAAACTTATCAGGGAGGGTGGCATCTGAGCTTTCAAAATTCCAAGCCAGGCCCAGTGGTTCTCTCTATCTGCTCCCTGCTGATCCAGATGTAGAACTCTCAGCTACTGTTACACCACTATGTCTGTATGCCACCATGAACCAGAAGAAAACCCCAACTAAATGCTTCCTTTTGCTGTGGTCATGGCGTCTCTATATAGCAATAAAACACTGACTAAGACACTTTGGAAACTCAATACTTTGTGATTAAATCATATGAAAACAGAAATTGTAATACTGTGGGTAAGGGAATCATTCAGGAGGATTCTGTGGTAGCCTGCTTTGTTTTGATTTACTCTTTATTAATCATTTTATTCTTTTACATCTCAAATAATATCCCCCTTTCTGGTTACCCCTCCACAATCCCCCCATCCCACATTTACACTTTCCTCCCTTCCTTTTGCATCTATGAAGGTGCTCACCCACCCTCTCCTACCCTACCCCTCCAGTATCTCCCTACGCTGGGGCATCAAACCTCTATGAGACCAAGGGCCTCCCCTCCATTGATGTCAGACAAGGTCATCCTCTGCTCCCTATGTCTCTGGAGCCATATACACTCCTTGGTTGGTGGTCTAGTCCCTGGGAACACTGGGTGGTCTGACCAGCTGATGTTCTTCCTACAGGGTTGCCATCCTCCTCTGCTTCTCCAGTCCTCCCGGGAGCTCCCCCACCTGGGTCCCTGAGCCCAGTCTGATGGTTGTCTCCAAGCATCCACATCTGCTTTGGTCAGGTGCTGGCAGAACCTCCCAAGGGACATCCACACCAGGTTCCTGTCAGCAAGCTCCTCTTGGCAGCATCAACAATGTTGGGGTTTGGTGTCTGCCTACAGGACGGATCCCCCAGTGGGGCAGTCACCAGATGCCCTTCCTTCAGTCTCTGCTCCATATTTTGTCCCTGTCTTTCCTTTGGACAGGAACATTTCTGGGTATCCCTGCTTTTCTTGGGCACCTGTCCAGACAGTGCACAGGTGAATTACTTATTATGTCATTAGGCAGGTATGTTATCTCTTCATTAACTATTGTGGCTTAGGACTTAGTCTGTGTAGTATGGATTTACTTTACCTATTTGCCTTTTGTTTTCCCACATATATCAAATAAGCAAACATGTTTGATTGTGCCAGCCTTATCGCTCAACTCTAAGTACCTTCTGAGATTCTCTGCTCATACTTGAAGGCCATATGAGGTTACTCTAGGACAGTGAGAGGATTCAGACACAGCCCTCTGAATTTCCAAGCCCATTTAATCTACATTGGAGCATACATTTGTAGTGGTTTTATTTACTGTTTTTAGTTTGAGTCACAATTGAAGAAAGTTTCAAGTAATTTTTGGTACTGCATACATAAATTACATGCCGTTATGCAAGTGATTACTTTGATAAACGAGGCCTTTAAGACTCCTACGGCATAAGAAAATATTGTCCTATTTGCAATTACCTCTGCTTGTAGTATTTAAAGCTTCATGAAAATTCAAGTTTGAACTTTGTATTTTACTTTATTTTTAAAATGTTTATGAGTTGCTTTTGTCAAATGTGTTTTGATATTATTAGCGTATGTCTTTCAGTTTCCCCTAAGATTCCCCATTTCTTTTCCTACTCACCCAAGTTTTGTTCTGTATTTTCATTTATTTTAAAGATCATAAATATTCTTATAAAACAATGTTAAATTTTGCTTATTTCTCTGAACCAGTTTTAAACCTACCTCACCCCATCTGGGCTGCTCATGTATTGTTTGAAGTATGGTCCACTCTCTAGAAGCTATGCGTTACCAAAGCTCCTAAGCTAGGGGTGAGACTTCATGCCTACCTTCCCTCTCCAAACCAGGATTTGGTTGGCTTGAGCTCGCTCTTGTGCATGCTGTCACAAGCATTGTGAGTTCTTTTGTTCAGATGCCTTGCCACTCAGAAGACAGTGTGCCCTTGTACACAATCATTCATTACCTCTGGTTCTTACACACTCTCTGCCTTCTCTTCCTAATCCCTGAGTTTGAAAGAAGAGGATGTGAGTAAGCTTGCCCCTTTGGGGCTGAACATCACATCTCTGATTCTCTATACTTGACCAGTTGTGAGTCTGTTTAAGCAGCCATCTACTGGAAACACAATCATCTCAAATAAGGGCTGACAGATGCACGAATCTATTGGTATGCTATATTGGTATACTGTGGTTAGTTTAATACTGTATCCATTTAGCAGAAAAGTTGTAAGTGTGATCTGGCTACAACGCCACCTGATTGATCACTAGGGTTGGTCTAATTGATCTGGCTGGCTTGGTTGATATCCCTTTCCTACCTCCACTTTGTCCCTTCTTAAGCACTGAGTCAAAGTGACCATCCCAGAATAAAGGAGGAGTAATCTTCAATCAAGGGTATACAAGTAGCTACCCAATTGGAATTAGCAAATAATTTCTTGGGCTTCAAGAGTACATTTTAAATTGAGCATTTAATTAGTAACTCAAGGCAGTTTTCACAGTCCATAAAGATCAATGATGGTCACTGTTTTCTAAAGAGGACACAGTCTGTAAATACTCCTTGTACTGTAAAAAGTATTATTTTATGTTTTTAAAATTTTCATACATGAGTATTGTATTAAATCATTTTCAAATCACACTTTCCCCTCTCTCAATTCCATCTCAAGCTTGTAAAAAGCGTCAAGAAAAAGGCACAATTGAGCAGAAATTTTAAAACATTGTGTCAATAGAGTATAAGCCTGTGATAAAAACTCATTATGAGATTTATCAGACATAAAAAAGCAATCAAATAGTAGTATAATTTAATGGGTGATTTTTATCTATTTATCTGAGTTAGCTATTGAACTAATAATAGTCACTCATAAGTATATATTTGGAAAAAAACATTGAAATTGCTTATGAATTGGCTCAGTAGTTTTTTATCTTAAAAACTGGTAAGACAAAAAGACACTGGAGGAATGTTAATGGACTAAGAATGAGGTAGAATAAGCAAAACATGGACTTGGGGCACACATGCAGAGAAAGCAAAATAACTTGAAGATATTGGTCAAAAGAGAAATGACTGGACACTTCTTTCACTAAACTACCCACACTGCATTTTTCATTTGGGCTGTGTTTTTATAAAAGACTTATTCTTCATATCTAAAGCATTTTCAGTTATGTAACTATTTTATATTCTTGTATATTCTTAGTAATCCAGCCATTAGAAATGAGAAATTGTAAAAAAACAAATAAAAAGAGAAAGGAAGGAAGGAAGGAAGGAAGGAAGGAAGGAAGGAAGGAAGGAAGGAAGGAAGGAAAAAGAGAGAAAGAAAGCAAGGAGAAATGGTTAACTATATCAAAAATAATAATTAGGGCAATACTAATCCCTTGAATTGTATTGAATTGTATTTTAGATAAAAGATTAGATTATCGGATTATGTTTTAGATGGACGAGATAATAAGTATTCTTGACTATAATACCAGGAACAAATGTATATGTGCCCCCCCCACACACACACACTATATGAATTAAAATGTATTTCTTCTGGCATCATTGGTAGAATATAAGTGACTGATGCTGCCTTAGCTATGACTTTGCATAATTCAGAGAGTGTTCTCTTACTAAAGGCCAAAACCTACAGGGGTGGTTTGAACAAGAATTTCTCTCCAGGGTCCTAAACTTGAATGCTTAGTTACCAGGGAGTGGAAAGTTTTTGAATTGTTGGGATTCAAAATTGTGGTTTGGCCTCGTTAAAGGAACCGCGCCACTGCGGGTGGGTTTTGAGGTTTTTTAAAAGCTCAAGAGAGACCCAGGTACTCTTTTCGCCTTTAGATCAGGACGTAAAGACCTCAGATTCTGTCCCAATGCCCATGTTCCCTGCTGTGATAATAATGTACTAAACCTCTGAAACTATAATCAAGGCCCCAATTAAATGCTTATTTGTATAAAAGTTCTTTTAGTCACAAGTGCCTCTTCACAGCAATAGAACAGTGACTAAGACACCTGGGATGTAATTTTGGGATGATCCCAACAAATTATAGAGAACAAATATAAATAAAATTCACTTTTATTTTTAGATATTTGGCTCAAGTAGATAGAAACACGATTAAGATTTTTCTATTTGGAAATATCTACAGGTAATTCTTTATTGTTCTATCAGCTGTAATAAGAGACAGAGCTAATATGCATTAATACCTATCAGGTGAGAGGTGGTATGCTTCTTCGTTCACAAAAATTAAATCTTGTATGATAAGAACAAAAAATGTAAAAAATATTTTCAGCATCAAGGCATTTTAAAGTAGCTATTACATGTACTAGCTGTGCTGGCTGTGCTGTGTGTTGTTAAAATTTAAAGGTCTATTGGGGGAAAATATCTATATATATCTCCAGCAATAGAATGTGGAGAAACAAACAAACGACAACAAAACATACAAAACATGAGAGCCCCACATTTAGCTGATAACCGTCATTTTCCTATGCTAATGTATCCCCACCATATCCCTGCCATGATGTTTAGCCTTCCCTTGGCCCACAGCCCTGAAGGCAGACAGTCAGGGATTAGAATTTCTGTTGTCCATTCCCCCCTGGTATTTGTCACAGTGATGAAAGCACTAACAAGCACATTGATTTTGTGAATGAATTTCAGAAATCAAGCATTTGGCTAAAAGTTTTACTTGGAGTCCATAATGTATTAATAATGTCCACCAAACTTTGATATGTAATTCTATTGAAATGATGTCTTAGTGGTTATAATTGGTTACATATTAAGGATGAAATCATGTTAAACGATTTAGTCCTAAATCTAGTAACAGCTCTCTCTATAAGAAATGTATCCTTCTTAGAAGGGGGAACAAAATACCCATGGAAGGAGTTATAGAGACAAAGTTTGGAGTAGAAATGGAAGGAATGACCATCCAGAGACTACCCCACCTGGGCATCCATCCCATAAACAACTACCAAATACAGACACTATTGCAGATGCCAACAAGAACTTGCTGACAGGAGCCTGATATAGCTGTCTCCTGAGAGTGCCTGACAAATACAGAAGAGGATGTTCACAGTCATCCATTGGACAGAGAACAGGGTCCCCAATGTAGGAGGTAGAGAAAGTACCTAAGGAGCTGAAGGGGTTTGCAGCCCTATAGGAGGAACAACAATATGAACTAACCAGTATCACCAGAGCTCCCTGGGAGTAAACTACCAATCAAAGAAAACACACAAAGAGACTCCTGGCTCTAGCTGCATATGTAGCAGAGGATGGCCTAGTTGATCATCAATGGGAGGAGAGGCCCTTGGTCTTCTGAAGGTTCTATGCCTTAGTATAGGGGAATGCCAGGGCCAGGAAGCAGGAGTGGGTGGGTTGGGGAGCAGAGAGAGAGGGGATGGGATAGGGGATTTTTCGGAGAGGAAACTAGGAAAGGAGGTAACATTTGAAATGTAAATAAAGAAAATTCCTAATAAAAATAAAATTAAATAAATAATAATAACTGTCAAGGGAACAAAGACAAAATTTTCCTACAATTTAATGTAAATTTATTGCTCCTTGAAGATGTTTTTAAACATACGTGATTCAGAGAGGTTGTAAAGTGGTTACACACGAACCCTTGGAGGGCAGAGGACAGCTTTTAGAAGCCCATTCTTTCCTCTCACCATGTGGGAGCCAAAGATGGAATTCAAGTCATCAGATTTGGCAGCAAAGTGCCTACACCCACCAAGCCATTTTGCTATCCCTACTTTACATAATCATTCAAACTGTCCTTTTGGGTCATCACTCAAGATACTTCAGCGGCTGTGGTGGAATAGTATAAGGGCCCTGTCCTGTATTTACATTTTACATGGCCATGGGGTGAAAGTGTGAAAAGTTACTTTTCATGTCTTTGAAGCCAGGAACCAGAGAAGACAAAATACTGTGGACCAATATTCACAGAAACATTAATGATTCAAAGATAGGATAAGAGGTGCGTGGTCCCATAGCCAAAAAAATGTATCATTATGAAAATACTTGAAAAATAATACAAAATATCTTTTAAATCTTAAAAAAAGAAAAGAAAAGTAGATACAGGAAGACAGAAGGGAATGGACCACATGAAGATGGAAATAAGTAGATATAGGAGTTATGTTATTAAAAGCCAAGGAATGCCATGGCATCTAAAAGTGGAAAAAGGAAAGGAAAACAAAATCTTCCCAATGATTCTAAAGGAGAGTGTGGTTCCCCTGACACCTTAATCTCAGCTATTTAAACTTGAGAATACCTAGAGAAAAGGCTTCCATGTTTTCCAGCCACTGATTTGTGCAACTCCCTTATGTCAACACAAATTTCTCTTGATTTTCTCTTGACTGATATTAGCCATGGCTACAGTCATCTGAAGCTTGATCGGGCTAGATTAGCAGGATGACTCAATGCCTTTCCTGGTAAGTCACTGCTGGCTGTTGGCTAGGCGCTCAGCCACACCTGTCACCTGGGGGCCACAATCATTTTCCCTGCTTGCTTGCCATTCAACTACTCAGATGTCCTCAGAGTGGGAGGGCAAACTTGCAAGAGGGTGTGGCCTGAGAACTAGCTTCCCAGGGCCCATGCAGCTACTGCAAGCATTTAGGTTACTCATCTCCAGGAATTCCTAAGCATAACCCCCACTGCATGATAGTCATCAGGAAGCCATGATCTTTAGTTTACATTTAAGAAAGGAAATTTTGGACTCCACACTTCCTTTACTGAAAAATACAGAAAATGTTTTATGCACATCTTAAATCAGTTCTAGGGATCTAGGTCCAAATTATCATGCTACCATTTTCTACCTAAGAACAAGCCCTGGAATTCTTTGTAACCTAATATGACTGATATGAGTTTGTTTCAGTGACTTAATTAGATAATGGGTTCTTTTTTTTTTTTTTTTTTTTTTGAGGGGGGGTTATCCTAGAAAACTTCATTTGTGTTTGTACCCACATGTAGACAATATGTGTGTATAAATAAGAAACACAGGAGCAACTGTGCAGATGTATTTCCTGGATAGTGTTAGTTTCAGAAGTAGGCATTTGGGAAAGCCCTGTTTGTGTAACTGTCACAGTTCCTGCGGCTTGAACTCAATGTGATTATTATGCTGTGCCCTAGAGTGAGACCTGATTTGTGGAAGAAGTTTAGTGGAGGGTCACAATGTGTGCCTCAAGACCTATGGAAAACACCAATACCATTATGAAAAGTTCTCAGAAAGTGTCCCACTCCACCCTAGCATCTTTAGCAAGTGCCTGGGGAACTGTCTCTTAGGTGATTTTATTTCCTGTCAAGTTGACAATTAATACTAACCACTGCAAGACCTCCGGGGTCTTTTATTGATCTCTGCTGCCACCTTAAAATAAAGATTCATTTTATATTTATTTGTGCATGCAAGTAATGCTTTGTTTAAATATGCCACCATTACCTTCTCTCCTACATCCACCTGTTGCCCCATGATGTTTCCCTCTCATCTTCATGAGCTCTCTTTAATTTATTTTTATCTAAACCCACTGAATGAGTTTATATACACACATAGTGGTCATATAGTGGTGTCTGTATATGCATGAATGCAGGGCCATCTACTGGAGCATGGTTGGCTTTTCAGAGGTCACATCCCCAAAGAAAACTTGCTCTCCCTCCCATCCCAGGTATAATTTAACCACAGTACCCCAGTTCAGAGTGGTACTCCCGGAGTCATTTCCCAATCACGATGGACTTTAAGGTGGCTTGGTCTGTTGAATATCTTGTGCATGCAGCTACAACCACTATGGGTTCATTGTGAACAACAACCCTATCTTGTCCAGCAAATAATGTTTTACGGCAGACACCCACTACTTTTGCCTCTTACATGCTTTCTGTCACATCTTCTGCAATGATCCCTGAACCTTGATGGAATGGGGAGATGGTTTGATGTAGATGTCACATTTAGAGCTGTGCACTTCATGATCTCTACACTTTGACAAGTAGTAGACCTCTGTATTAATCACCACATATTGCAAAAGGAAACTTCTTTGATGAGGGCTGAGAGAAGCACAAATCTATGGACATACAAATACCTTTAAAAAGTAGTTTATTATTGTGTCTACTCAGCAGAATAATAATAATATGTTTTCACCAAAGTCTTGTCACCTAACTAGTCACAGGTTTTTAATGAAATTAACAATACCAGACATGATTTTCGTCTTATGGAGAAGACTTTAAATCCAAGCAGAAAGCATTTGGTTACTCTCATACCATTCATACCACTATTCCATGAATGGGCCTATCTTGCCTGGCCAGTAGTTACTATAGATTGATCTGTCTACAGATGGTCAAGATTATTGAATACTGTTCTATCCTTGTAATATAAATAGATTCTTCTAACACTATGAAAGTAAAGCCTCTTTCAGCGTTACAGAACAGCTTGTTTAAACTGAAAGCTTGCCCTGAAATTCAGACATAAACGTTAACCACTATGCTGCCATTTATTCTATTCAGTTAATATCACAGTATCTACAAAGAGCAAGAGAACTTGGCTTCTCATTCTCATTTCTTCCTTTTTTTTTTTGCTTTTTTTTTTTTTGTCTTTTTGGTTAAATCATTAGCCTTTCTCTTTCCTCTCTCTGACCCTCCCATGTTCACTCTTTAATTTCCCTTTCAAATACATGGCTCAAATATATACATATATATATATATATATGTGTGTGTGTGTGTGTGTATGTGTGATTTAATGGAATGTTCCACATTCCATTAAATCATTGCTTCTGTATATGTTACAGTGAAAATGGAAGCTTAGGGAAGGCATGATGAATTTTCTCTTGTATTTGTTATGTATTTATCAGTGAGTATTACAAAAAAAAAAACCTTTATACTACTTAACTATTTGTCCCTCTTTCCTCCTTCTGTATTGACTTCTACCAACCCCTATTAGAGTCCCTCTCCACATTTTTCCAGTATCCACTCTTCATGTCACCTGCATCCTCAGACAATGACAGTCTCTCTGGCTTTCAGTTTTTCTTGTCTGTTGAGTTCTGACAGAACAATTCTGCCTATAGAAATGTTGCTTTAAATAGAGCTAGTATGTGAAAATTCTTGGCCTACCCTGATTTATGCACACAGACATAAATACTGAGCATGCAATCTAACCAAGAAAACTTGATGATAGCGCTTTAGAATACAACAGATAGTGTTCAAGATTAGTAAAAGGGACCAAATAGTCTAGTACAGAGATTCTGTGGGGCCTCTTGAGAGTCGAATCTTAAATCCTTCTCCTAAAGAATTGTGAGAAGAATGCCGGCTTCGTTGGGATGCCATAAATACCTAATGTGTGTAGTGTACATGAAAAGAACTTAGAAAATGACTTATTTTCAGTATATTATCAGAACATTAACTGTTGATATCAAGTTGCCATATTTAGTTATTGCTAGTACGAAGTCTGGACACTTGCTGGGATATTTTTTGCTGAAGCTTGTAGACTTCAGTTTCTTTCTGAACACTTTCCATTAAATCGTACTTTCTGTGTATGTTACAGTGGAAATTGAAGCTTAGGGGAGGCAGGATGTCTTTGTCTTGTATTCGTTGTGGATTTATCAGTGAGTATTAAAAAAAAACTTCAGAAGGAATTTTATTGCTTACAACAGCAGGTGGTGAAATATTTCCAAGTCTTTATGGCACTAAAACATTGAAATTAATGATTAGTGTTCAAGCTGTGGAATCTGGAGTTGGGTCACCATGGTTTGAATCCCAGTTTTGTTAGTTCTTTAGAGTTATACCTGTCGAACAAATTACTTAAGCTCCTAAAGCATCAATCACCCCACTTACTAACTGGAGAAAATAACTACCTTCGGAACAAAGTGATGGGAGTATCAAGCAAATGTGCATCCCTATTGTTATTGGATTAGTGTACAACAGAATCTGGAGTGCTGCCTTTTAAGTTCCTCTAATGGGTAGATTAGTTGCTGAGTTGACGCTTGAGGACTATAAAGTATATCTAAGTAATAACAGCACGACTCAGTTTTCTGGCTGCTGGTCTTACAATGCCTCAACTTGCTAGACATCTACTTCTTTAGAGAAAGGTGTTCTGTGTAAAAAAGAAACGTGAATGGACGCGGCCCATAATCCTTTCCTTCCAGAAGATTCTCCACCCTCGTTACTTCTGTAAAATGCCACAGATTGTCTGCCTGCCTTGTGTTTATTTGAAGGCAGATGGTTTTGCTTCCTTTTCCTTGCTTCTACATCTTCAAGCCTCTGCCTTGAAGATGTTCCTGTCTGGGATTTCCAGACTTCTATCCCAAGGTATACAACATGGAAACTGTGTGATAACTATAGCAAATAGCTTTTGGTTTCTAGAAACTGGGTGTTTGGAGTAAGTAATAGTTAAGTGCTCCAGGCTGAACACATTCAAGGATTACCACTGCAGAAGGCTCTGGAAGCCTTATGCCATTTGAAGCTTCCCATCTGCTTTCTATTTAGAGGATTCTTCTCAAGTCAACTCTAATGGACTAAAACACAAGAATGAGTTTAACCAAAAAAATCACATTACCAGTTTCACAATTATGATCTTAAGAGGAGTGCATGCATTTTGAAGCCTCAGTCTTACATTTTCAGTGAAGTACTTTATGAAGTATACCAATCCTAGTGCAACTTCGTAAAAGCTAGTTGATGGCAAATGTTTCAAAATTTCCCTCTTTTGATATAAACTCTAATTTTTCATTTTGCTTGTGTAACATGCAAACCACAGAGCATGCAAAACCTCAAACAGTTAAAAAAAAAAAAAAAAAAAAAACTCTGCACATTTTCTGTAAGAAGTGTGAGAGGAAGAGACTACCAAAGCAGGCACAATAAGATAAGCTGTTTACTCAAATTAACTAACTCTACCACAGTGACTTCAGGTGGCAAAACCTAACAAACATCAATGTACCAACCTTCAAAGATGGCTATGCTAGTCATTAGTTCCTCTTAGCAAAGAAACAGTTCATAGTTTGGTCAGCTAACAAAGTGGTTCCGGAGCAGCCTAGTCTTTAAATTCTGTCTTAGTGTTTCATTGCTGTGAAGAGACACCGTGAACAAAACAAATCTTATAAAGGACAACATATCATTTGGGGTTGGCTTATGGGTTTAGAGGTACAGTCAGTCCATTATCATCAAGGCGGGTGCATGGCAGTGTTAAAGCAGGCATGGAGCTGGAGGAGCTGACAGGTCCACCTCTTGTTCTGAAGGCAGCTAGGAGAAAACTAGCTTCTAGGTGGCTATGGTGATGGTCTTAAAGGTCTTAAATCCCACACCCACAGTGACACAACTACTCAACAAGGCCACACCTCCTAATAGTGCCACTCCTTGGGCCAAACATATACAAAGCTTTACATTCCACTCCCTGGCACCCAAAGACTTGTTCAAACACATGTTGTCTATAAAAGCCATATCCAACTGTAGCATAATAGCAAAACAAACAAACAAACAACAAAAAAAAACCTACATTTAGTCCTACTTCCAAAGTCCTCACAGTCTATAGCAGTCTCAACAATGTTAAAAGTCCAAACTGCAAGGTCTCTTCTGCGATTCCTCCAGTCAGTTAACTGTCATCCCCAAAGCAAGACAGGAAACCAGCTGGGCAAACTCCAAACTCTGCATCTCCATGGCTGATGTCAAAGCGGTCTTCAGATCTCCAGCTCTTTTTTCATCTTTGTTGTCCGAAACAAAGTTCTTTCTCCTGGGCTGGTTCCACTCCCTGTTAGCAGCTTTCTTCAGCCAGTATACCATAGCTCTGACATCTCTAACATCTTGGAGTATCCAAGGCAACCTCAACTTCACACCTTCTAGTTCCAATATTTGAGATGCATACATGATCTTCTTGGATCCTCCAAATGGCTGGGTCACAACTCCAGCTCTGTCCTGTGTAGCACTCTAAGCTCTAGTTAATTCCAGTTCACTGATGCTGCTGTTCTTGGCAGTTATTCCATAGTACTCGCATCTCCAATACTCTGGGGTCATCCACTAGGCTTCCACTAGGTCATCCACTAAGTCAACCATCTAGGCCTCACCAATAGCCCTCATAGGGTCCCTTCATGGTGCCAAGCCTCAGTTTGTTTGCCTGACCCCTTCAGTCCTGTGTCATCAACTCTGAGGCTACACCTTTACAAATAGCTTTCCATGGCCTCTCACAGTGCCAAGCCTCATCTGCTCTTCATGACCACTTCATGCTATCAAAACCAGCACTACTTAGGTGATTCTTACACATTACCAGATCTAACTGAAGATTTCACCACAGTGATGCTTGTCTCTTCTTAATCACCACTAGATTCTTAGCTCCAGCTTACGAGCATCAATTGATCCAGTAGTTCCTTCTATTTTTGACTGTAAAGCCAGAGCCACATAGCCAAAGATGCCAAGTTCTGTTGCTTGCTAGAGCTGGAAAATGTTCTATTACATTAACACCAACTCCTTTACTACCTAAGCTTGGTTGTCTTGCTCTGTAGATTGGCTTTCAACACTGAGATCTGCATAGTTGCCTCCTGAATTCTGGGATTAAAGGCATGTACCAGCATGCCTGGACCTAAACTCAGCTGGGTGGGATCTTACCCCAGGGTTACCATTCCCTTAATTTAATTTAATATCATTGAACACAGGATTCATCTCTATTTTACTTCATGGTGCCCCTTTAATACTCAAACCACATATTTTCTATTTTTCCTTTTTAATATTGTTATGCTTGTTCAAAACACTCTTGATGAGACTTAATTAGAGAACAAACCCTCTGTTGAGCTTTTTTGAGACTTCCTTTGTCAGTGCAATTAATACAAATCTCTTTACCTTAGCCTCAGCTAGACTCTTCAGACAAGGGCAAAAGCAGCCACATTCTTTACCAAAATATCACAGGAACATTCTCTTGGCCACATATTAAAATTCTTCTCCTCTGAAACCTCTAGAGCCAGGCTTCCACAATTCAAATCACCCTCATCAAAAAAAGTCTTTCATATTCCTACTAGGATTGTCTGTTAAGTCCCACTTAAAACATTCCACTGCTTTCCAAATCTAAACTCCAATAATCCACATTCTTCCGAACAAAAGCATGATCAGGCCATTCATATCAGTATCCCATTTCTGGTACCAAGTTCTGTCTTAGTTAGAGTTTCATTGCTATGACAGAAACCATGACCAAAGCAACTCTTACAAAGGGCATTTAGTTGGTGATGGCTTACAGGTTCAGAGGTTCAGTCCACTATCATCAAGACAAGGACATAGTGAGTCAGTCAGACACAGGGCTGGAGGAGCTGAGAGTTCCACCTCTAGTTCTGAAGGCAGCTACAAGAAGACTAGCTTCTAGGCAGTTGGGGCAAGGGTCTTAAAACCCACACCCACAGTGACACACTTCCTCTAACAAGGCTACACCTCTTAATAGTGCCAATTCCTAAGCCAAGCAAATACAAATCATCACACCTACCCTAAGCATCCGGCTCTGAAGTCTCTTAGGGATGTCTGGTTCACATAGTCATTCTATAAGACTATATCTGTGAATGGTGGCATATGATCCAATGGGGTGAGACCAGGAGGGGAAACGTACTTAAAAGTGATGCCTTTACCAGTGGAGTACTTTACAACAGGCTAAAAGCAATTTGCCAAATCTATGGAGTTGATTT
The DNA here is from genome assembly GCF_900095145.1 of Mus pahari. Lineage (NCBI taxonomy): Eukaryota > Metazoa > Chordata > Mammalia > Rodentia > Muridae > Mus > Mus pahari. The sequence continues at coordinate 56,626,097 of NC_034600.1, forward strand.
ACTTATAAAGGGAAATGTACCAGGTGTACTGGCTAGCTTTGTGTCAACTTGACACAGCTGGAGTTATCACAGAGAAAGGAGCTTTAGTTGGGGAAATGCCCCCATGANATNNAGCTGTGGGGCATTTCCTCAATTAGTGATCAAGGGGGAGAGGCCCCTTGTGGGTGGGACCATCTCTGGGCTGGTAGTCTTGGATTCTATAAGA
>NC_034600.1:56628405-56690027 GCF_900095145.1 Mus pahari
AGCAGTATGGAAATGTAAGCCAAATAAACCCTTTCCTCCCCAACTTGCTTCTTGGTCATGATGTTTGTGCAGGAATAGAAACCCTGACTAAGACACCAGGACAGTACTAGCCTGTACCAAATTCCTCTTAACTAACATATTAAGCATATTAAGGAAAGAGAGTATGTTTTGTCCCATCATTGTCAGAGGGCTTAATCTACCAAAGGGCTGACTGGAAGTCAGGCTTCCCTATGGTAACAGAAGTTTCTGGCTGCCATTTCTGATTTCTTGGTAAATCAGGAAGTTGACCAGGAAAAATGTCAGTGGTGGCATAATTATGTCCTTCTTTTGGGTATCTTGTGACTCTGATGTGTGAAAGTCTGGCTAGCAAGCATGGGCTCTTCTTTGGTTTATTAATCTATCAGCTTAGTTTTAAAATGATAATTAAGAGGTCTTAGTGTTAAACAAAGAATTCTCAACTGAGGAATACCGAATGACCGAGAAGCATCTAAAGAAATGTTCAACATCCTTATCCATTAAGGAAATGCAAATCAAAACAACCCTGAGATTCCATCTCACACCAGATCAAAAACACAGGTGACAGCAGATGCTGGAAAAGATGTGGAGAAAGAGGAACACTCCTCCATTGTTGGTGGGATTGCAAGCTAGCACAACCACTGCAAATCAATCGGGTGGTTCCTCAGAAAACTGTACATAGTATTTCCTGAGGACCCAGCTATACCACTCCTGGGCATATACCTAAAAGATGTTCCAACATATACATGTCCAACAAGGACACATGCTCTACTATGTTCATAGCAGCCTTATTTATAATAGCCAGAAGCTAGAAAGAACCCAGATGTCCTTCAACAGAGGAATGGATACACAAAATGTGGTACATTTACACAATGGAGTACTACTCAGCTATTAAAAACAATGACTACATGAAACTCTTAGGCAAATGGATGGAACTAAAAAATAACATTCTGAGTGAGGTAACTCAGTTGCAAAAGAACATACATGGTATGCACTCACTGAAGCTCAGAATACCCAAAATACAATTCACAAACCACATGAAGCTCAAGAAGAAGGAAGACCTAAATATGGATGCTTTGGTCTTTTTTAGAAGGGGGAACGAAATACCCATGGGAGGAAATATGGATGCAAAGTGTGGAGTAGAGACTGAAGGAAAGGCCATCCAGAGACTGCCCCACCTGGAGATCCATCCCATAAATAGTCACCAAACAGACACTATTGTGGGTGTCAAGAAGTGCTTGCTGACAGGAGCCTGATATAGCTGCCTCCTGAGAGGCTCTTCCAGAGCCTAACAAGTACAGTGACAGATGCTTGAAGCCAACCATTGGACTCAGCACAGGGTCCCCATTGGAGGAGTTAGAGAAAGGACCCAAGGAGCTGAAGGGGTTTGCAACCCCATAGGAAGACCCTCCCACCCAGAGCTCCCAGGGACTAAACCACCGACCAAGAGGGACCCATAGCTCCAGCTGCATATGTAGCAGAGAATGGCCTTGTGGGACATCAATGGGAGGAGAGGCCCTTGGTCCTGTGAAGGCTCCATGCCCCAGTGTAAGGGAATGCCAGGATGGGGTAGCGGGAGTGGGCAGGGGAACACCATCAAAGAAGCAGGAGGAGGGGAGATGGGATAGAGGGTTTGGGGGAAGGGAAACTGGGAAAGGGAATAATATTTGAAATGTAATAAAAAAAAATCCAATAAAAAAAAGAATAGCTCAAAAAAAAAAAAAAAAAAAAAAAAAAGAGGTCTTAGTGTTTGATCATGACCAATGTTATCTAATCGGAGTAACCTAGTTGCTAGTACTATATTCCTTCAATGTAAACTATATTCCTTCAATGTAAACTGGCAAAGAAGAGAGCCCAGAACACGTGCTCAGACTATTTTTAAAAAACAAACAAAATAAACAAACAAACAAAAACACCCAACAACTTGTTCTGCAAGATGACTCTATGAAATGGTATCCTGAACCATCTGAACTCCTATCCCTAACCCCACCCTAACTCTCACTATAAAAGCATGATGAGTTCACGGTGATATAGAAAGTACATTACCTGCTTATTCAGTCATTCATTGAATAATGTATGGGTTCGGTCTGAAAGAAATTAGTAATCAACAAGACACACAAATATTTTGTCCTTCTAGAATATAAGTAAATATTTTTTTAAAAAGGGGACAAAATATTTAATGTTTAAGTTGTGAGAAGTGCTGTGGGATAAAAACAGTGGCAAGGGTTTGAGGAAGAAATTAAAATACTGTATGAGTGTTTTTGCAGTACCTGCTCAAGGAATGCCTGACAAAGACCCAAAGTGCATCATGCAGGTGTCCAGAAAGGACGCATATTCTACAAGCTCAAAGGCCAGAAGTGAGCAATGCCAAAGGCACTAGGGAACAGCCAGACAGCTGCATGACTAACCTTCTAATCTTCATAAATATTGAAGCTATGGCTCATTTTATGGGGTTGGCACATAATAACACATTTGTGAATGAATGAATGAATGAATGAATGAATGAATGAATGAATGGAAGGTTGGGTGAATGTGTGAATGAGTGAGTGAGTGAGTGAGTGAGTGAGTGAGTGAGTGAGTGAGTGAGTGAGTGAATGAATAGAGCCCAATGGGCTTCTTCAAGTACTTCATGAAATATTAGTACTATAGTCTTATTGAGGTTATCCCTATCCCATATGAAAACTCTTCATGTTAAACATCTTTTACATAGCTTCTTCGTTCTTAGATTTAGAAAGCTTCCTTTAGAGAAACCTCAACCTTTTGTTTTTCTGCTTCTTCATATTTAAGACTTAAAATTCATGTAATCAAAGTGTGAATTGCTGTTATCCAAGGTATATTAGTCTCTACATCAGTCCTTCCAAAGTGTGGTGAAGGTGCTTTGCCAAGAAGAAGAATCATCAGAAAATGCTTGTTTCCAAATAGAAGCCAGAAGGTAGCATGTCCTCCTCAGATTTGGACAAATGTGTATCAAATTATTCATGTTTCCTTCCTTCCCATTCTTAACAGTGTGGAACTGTTCTAGAACATTGCAGTTCAGATCAGACTCTTAACATTTCTTCATGTGTGCCATGAAAATGGCAGAGAATTGCTTATCCCTCTTTAAAGCATGTGCTATGTTAATCTTGGAGGGTAGATTGAAAGCATCCTGTAAGGACACGTTTAATTGGTGTTGTCTTACAGGTTTAGAAGCTCAGTTCACTATCATCAAGATGGAAGCATGGCAGCATCCAGGCAGGCATGGTTCAGGAGGAGCTGAGAGTTCTACATCTTCATCGGAAGGCTGCTAGGAGAAGACTAACTCTTCTGTATTGGGCAGAGCTTCAAAACCCACCAGGACAGTGACACACTACCCCCAGGAGGGCCACACCTGCTCCAACCAGGCCACACCTCCAAAACAGTGACACTCCTTGGGTCAAGCATAGTCAAACCACCATACCAGGCCTAGGCAAAAGTTCCCACTCCATTCTTGTGGCCTAAATGCCTTAAGACGGAGTTGCCAGTTCTCAGGAAGACGTTGCCAGCTTTCCAGCTGCTGATGGAGTGAACAGCTGTGTGGCACTCAGTAACCTAGCATAATGCCCAGAGACACCGATTTGCCTGTAAGGGACGAATAATGTGTCTCAGGTCTGATAGGCTGGATCTGTGAGCTCAGGAGAAGGCCAGGGCCTGGGATGTGAATTTGCCTGTCTTGTATCTTCCACTGGCTAACTTCAAAGGAAGCTCCTTGTCCATTAATGCTTGCTGGGAAGGGAGAGGAGAAATGATCTTTTAATGAGCAGAGTAATACGGTTTATCACTTGGCCACCGGGGCACCACATACTGCAGTTTTCTCAGCTCTTTTGAACTCAGAATGGCTGATGTGGAAAGAGCAGAGGCAAAGCCACGGGTAATGGTATCACTCAGGAGGATGTACCTTGACCCTGGCTCCTGGGCTTTCGGTTCTCTTTCGTCTCTGACTATACCATCGCAAGAGAGCAGACATTTTAGATATGGTTAGAATTGGAGGTAAGATTTTGGTTACATTTATGACTCAGACCTATATACTCCCTGGTGAAGGTGCAGTTTATAAATTCTGATGTGATACGTGGATGATAGTCACATGTGCATATAAAAGCTGAGAGAATCAGAAGCCCCAGGAAGAGTTTGGGTGGACCAGTTATATAAAATCATGATGATTTAACATGATTACTAGGCTTAACAGGCAGCGTAAGCCCTTTCAACATTCAAATGGGTTTCCAAATGGTATTACCAGGAGACATCTGGTATCCCGTGATAATGACTAAGAATTATTAATTTTATGGTCGTTTCTATTGTACATGTCCATGTCCAAGGGCTTCTGTTAAAATTCCCTAAACTGCGTGGCTTAAGATACTGGAAATCTGTTGTTTTGTTCTGAGGGCTAGAGTTCTGAGATCAGAGCTAGTGGACCTGTGCTTTCACTCGTGAGGTTAGGGGAGAATTCCTCCAGGACTTCTGCCTTTTGGTGTTTTCCAGAATGCTGGGTTACTGTTTTCTGTCTTCACATGACCTGTGTTTTCCCAGTGTCTTCATATATTCCTTCTGTGCCTTTTTAAATTCTTGTCACAAGTTTCTCTTCTCAAAAAGGTAGCATCATTATTTTTAAGACCCATCCTAAGGACCTAATTTTAATTTTGCCATCCCTGCAATGACCTCACATTAAGGTTAGGCCTCCTTCCTCACTCCTTGGTCTGTCAGAAAGCCAGTGTGAAGGATCAGCAGACAGCCTGCGGGCACCACCATCCCTTCCCTGAAGTAAATTAATGGTCTTCTTCTAGAACCATGGCCATGGATGTAATGCTTCACATTAAAGAGCTGAAGAATGGAAATAAATTTTAACTTCAAAAGTGACCCACTGAGTTGATGACTGGAACATTTTGCTCTTGGATCTCTGCCTCGAAATATAAAAAAAAAAAAAAAAATGTTTTCCATCAGCAATTTAATACATCTCTGGATATGGAATTCTGTACCAGTAGGTGAAAAAAATCACTTTTTAAATTGGGAACATATTCTCTCTCTCTCTCTCTCTCTCTCTCTCTCTCTCTCTCTCTCTCTCTCTCTCTCTCTCACACACACACACACACACACACACACACACATGCACACAAATACTAATAATAATAAGGAAAGGTAGGAGACCATGAAATGCTGAGTATTGACATTACAGTCTTTCACTAATAACATACAACCAATTTTGGGGGAAAAAAATCTTCAAATAAGAACTGGAATAATTACTTGCTAAATAAACACTCAGCATGGTACTATCAAAATGAAAGTCTGTCATTTCTATTTTGACTCTGAGGACCCATAATTAAGAAGGCCTGGCAGCTGTTTTCAAATCCACACACCTAAGGAGGAAAATTATATGCTTTTTTTCCAGTAATGTTTTGTGTTTTATGTGATTTGTGTTTTAAATTCTGTCTCTAGGGGATTTGTTTCCAGAAGGTGAAAGATTTTCCGTCATTTATTTGAATCAAAGTGTTCTTGTCAGGGTTTACACAGTGTACCATGAATGTACCATATGTTCTAGTAGATGGCTACAAACTTATGTAGTGCTCTAAGATATTTACCATTTTGTTTTCTTCATAATTATCCTAAGTACACACCTACCTACTATAAGTATATACCAATAAAATATTTTTGTTTCAGTGGGATATTTAAGTGAGCTAAATCAACTCAGAGCATCAACTGCTGCAGAGTGCTAATTTTACAAGTATTCCACACGTCCCTTAAATCTACTGCATACTATTAGTGACAGGTATAGTCAACACTTTCATTAGTAGGTCACAAAAAAAATTTTTTTGGGAAATTCATTGTGTTCAAATATTTCTGTGAGTTAGAAAGTTAATATTTCTTCTCCTAATTAGAGCTCTAGTTCTAATTAAGACTTCCCATCTTAATATTCTTATGCTTAATTTAAAGCATGGCCTGGAGGTATTTTTAATAGAAAGCAACTTGATAATGACCAGTGATACTCTCACTTTTCCCAAAGTACCCATCACAGGAAAGAACAGCGAGGGATGAGCTATCTGTTTGTCTTCCTGAAATCACTGAGACATAGGTGAGTGTAGCCTATTCACCCCTCTTCTCCCACACCGGTCCCCAAAAGAAAGAAGGGCTAGAGAGATGAGGTGGTATCTGTCTAGCAGACCCCCATGCAAACACTTCTACTGAAACTCCTGACAGAAATCCACCGTCAGAAAATGTTCTAACAAGCTATTCATTCTTAGTTGCTGGTGAAAAGCTGCCATAGATGCTATCAATGAGCCTATGGTCCAGAGTCATCTGAAAACGTTGAGTTGGATGACATAGGGTTTTTCTTTTGAGAGTGCCTTTTTGTCTTTTATTTACTTGAAGTTTGCACATCATTAGACTCTGCATTAGTAGCATGGCTGAGAGTTAGGACTGAGCAGGCAGGTTCCCACTAAGGATTGGCATCTCATATCTAGACACTGTTTATTGTCTTCATCTTGTCACTCACAGCCTTCTAACTATCTCCTGGCATGGTACCAACCAAGTAAGCAAGCTGTATGCAGCACTTTCACATCACACTCATCTCTTCTTCCTACGACAGAACTGAGAGATAGGAGGGCAAAGAGCCAGGGCCCTGCGATGAGTAAGCATCCAGACTTGGCCCTCCATCCCTCCATCCCTCCATCCAGATGCTGTCACACCCAGCTAAGTGGCACATCAAAGCTGCTCTCTTCTTCTGTTTTGTGTAGGCAACAGGGAGAACATTATTTAGGAAAGGACATATTTTTATTTAAAAAAAAAATCACACAACTCTCCCAGATTATATGTTTAAAAGTCAAATTAAAGTTTTCATCTGCAGACTCTCATTTGACATCAGTCGTTCTTTGAAAACTGTTGGAATTTCTGTGGGCTAGGTGCTCTTGTATCTGCTAGGAGCAACTGGAGATCAGCCATGAGGTAAGACAATATCCATGCCTCTGCCCTCAGAGAGTCTACAGTAAGTAAAAGGAGACAACCGCCTTAGGGATATCAGTATTGCACCATGATTTCTTTTATAAAGGAAACTGGGTACCACTGAGCAGGTATGGATGCCTCGTGCATCGTAACCAACCAAGGTGGTATTTATGAAGCATTTGCTTATAGGCCATTACTGTGACGTTGGTTTTTAAGTATCGTCTTACTAGATTTTCACTCAAACCTATGCAATTACAGAAGAGAAAATGAGACACTGAGAGTTAGCTCCTATTGTCCAACTCACAAAGACAGGGCAAGGAACAAATTGGACCAGGGATGCAGTTTGAGTTTGCACACCTGGAATTTCCCCTCAGTCCACTAGAACCTTCCCAAAGGAAAGACTGAAATATTTCTTGTTAATAAAATGTACAGGCTTGTTCATTAAGGCAGAAAGAAATATGCTAGTGATGAGACTGAAATGAAATTTATTACACTCACTAAGCAATTCATAAAGCTAGAATAAGTTCCATAAACTTCAAACGTGTCCAGGACTACCATGAACGGTCCACTTGTCTGAAGACTTGAATCTAGAAATGTGGCTACCCTATGATGCATGGTTTGGACCTTCCTAAAATCAATCACGAATGGAAATCACCGAAGCTATCACTGAGACCATGGAGGAGCAAGAAGATGTGTTTCTCCGTTCAAAGTACCTAAGTTTCAGCTCGATTAAAATGTCCCTTTCCAAGCTGGTACAGCACCAAGCTTGTAAGGGCACACAGGTGGCACGTTCCTCATTTCCTTCAAGTCCTTCTTGAGTTTCATTTTACACAATCATTTTATTTTTCAACTTCCATCTGGGCCCATTGGGGGTAGAGCCTTAATTAGTGATCTCATAACAAACATAAGCATTTATTCTTCCATCTTGTGCCCTAAATATTTTTTCTGTGCACTAGTTAGAAATCTAAAATATTAGTAGCATTTGAGAATAAAGGTGGCAAACATGTTTGAGTAATAAATAGCAAAAATGTGTTTTGTTTTGTAGTTTCCAAGAGACAATTACACTGCTTTTGAAAATGAATGTAACAAGATTTGTAAACCGTGCCATTTCTATTTTGGCCTTCAACTGAAACTCCCTCTGTGGTTGTCAGTGTACACAAAGTCCTATCGAAAACAGCCCCAAGCAATATACAGAGAACATTTATTCCATTTCCAATGACAGATATCTGTAAAGCAGAGCTAGTAAAAATAAAAATAGCATAAGCTACGATGTACTTTTAACAAAATGTACTCAAGTGGGTCTTTTACCATTTTGTCTTCTATTTTTATAACATGTATCCTCAATTTGAAATTTCTTTCATTGATGATGCTCTCACCTATGTAGTGATGGCACTTAATGTTCATAAACACTTAAGATTGTTGTCATTCCATAAGTTGCTAGGACTAATGACAAACCAGTCTCCCAATTATGACAAATATTTGATACTCTCTGCAAGTATTTTCTATCTAAAGATGTTTTTAAACTAATAAATGCTATTCTATTCACTTTATTTCCTTTTTTCAAATATATGCTGAGTATCTTTAACATCTTCCCAAGTAATTGTATCATTGTGTTTTTCTCCAAAATTTTTATTTTTACGTATTTTAAAAATAAGTATATATAAAATCTCTGAGCATTTCAAATGATGGTTCGAATTGATTTTTTCTACTAGCAGAAATGGTCAATAAAATATATAGAATTTCAAAACAACTTCTATAAAGCATAGTTTTGTGAAACTATAATGTGAATTTTTAAAGTAATACCTTATGGTACCAGCTTTCTCTCTCTCAGCCAGGAGGTAAAAGACTTCTCAGAAAAACAGCTTTTTCTCTTCTATCAAGAGAAGGTTATCACAGGGGACATATTCCAAGTGAAATGAAAATCTGAGGAAGTTTACTAAAAGACCATAATATAAAGATCAAACTTGTCAGAACAAGAGAGAGGTTTTTTTTTAATGGTAAAATAATTGGGGGGAAATAATCACCCTTGAGACGTCCATGTCAGGCTTCAGACAGCATGCTCGGGTGTTTCCAGATTTTCGTTCAATCTTAACATGGTTGACGCCAGAATAGAGAAGAAACCGAAACCCAAAACAGGATGTGAGAACTGGAGGGAAAGACCACGGAGGAGAAGCGAAAAGGTGGTGAGCACGGACCAACCTGAGGCATGGCAGTGATGCTGGGGATGGAGAGTGACTGAAAATGATAAAGCTGAGGGAATGGAGGGAAATGGGAAGCAGCTGGAAAATGGGTTGTAGGTGTCCTTTGGTGTCCTTTGGTGTCCTTTGGTCATTCAACAAATCATTTTCTGTCTTCTTTTATTGGACAGACTATACTCTCTGCAGCATAAGACAGAATTTTCAACCCATATATAAATGTTTATTCCTACCTTTTATTCCAACTAAATCCTCAGACCTCCATTTCTTACCCTGAAAGAGTTAGACATTAATTCATAAATATACTCCATTTGGGGGAAAGAGGAGAAACAAGCAAAAGACTCAAAATTGAAAGTTGAGGTTTTTGTCTCAATTTTAAAATCTGGGTTTGTCTTAGTCAGGGTTTCTATTCCTGCACAAACATCATAACCAAGAAGCAAGTTGGGGAGGAAAGGGTTTATTTGGCTTACATTTCCATACTGCTTTTGATCACCAAAGGAAGTCAGGACTGGAACTCAAGCAGGGCAGGAAGCAGGAGCTGATGCAGAAGCCATGGAGGGATGTTCTTTACTGGCTTGCTTCCCCTGGCTTGCTCAGCCTGCTTTCTTATAGAATCCAAGACTACCAGCCCAGGGATGGTCCCACCCACAAGGGGCCTCTCCCCCTTGATCACTAATTGAGGAAATGCCCCACAGCTGGATCTCATGGGGGCATTTCCCCAACTGAAGCTCCTTTCTCTGTGATAACTCCAGCTGTGTCAAGTTGACACAAAGCCAGCCAGTATGGGGTTACTTTGGGTTTGTGGCACCCCTCCCTGATCGTTCATTGATTCATACTAGAGCAGAACAGTCTTTGCTCTGTGGTCCATTTCAGCTCTGATATGACGTAACCTGCCACACCAGGTGCAGGTGTGTTTCTAATACGCGAAAGCTACTGCTATTGATTAATTCATAATGACATTCCAGGTTTCAAATCCATATCAGCATTGCATGAACTCCGAAGGTGTGAACTCAGGCCTGTGACGTGAAGATTATCCACCCTAGACAGATGGTTGGTGTGTTTCCAAACAAGGGACACACAGGCCTGCCGGGGTCACCTCAGTGACTACATCAATGCGGCAGAGGACAGATCTGCACTGAAATAAGATATGACCAGAAGAGCATCATCTCTCTCAGCCACAGCAGAGCCATCTGTCTTAAATTAACCTAAAGTCTGCTAGCTGAAGCCTAATTACACATTGCAAGTTGCTTGGAGAAAACAATTAAAAATGTCCTTCCGGTGATAGCATCCTGTCACAAAAGAAAGCTTTAATAAGCAGGGCATTCCAGGCAGGTAAAGCTTCCCTTCATCTGAACTGCATTCACCAAAAGGAAAGATGCTCTAATCTCCCAGCACCCTGCTGAGACCTTTGATGAGGCAGGCTGTTGGGGGAAACTCTGTGATATAACACCTATTGTCCACCGTTAGCTCTACAGTTGGGAGTAAGAAAAAACTGCAAATGTGTACTGTTCACCATACATAGCAGCTGGGAGATACTCAGAAAATCTCCAAAGCGTAGATTTTAAATAAATCCCAAACAACTTAAATACTCCCTCTTTTTCCCTTCATTCTATGGGTTTTCCTCTTCATAGGGGTGGGTGGGATTTTCCAATCTGTGGCTCTCCGGTTCCCAGATACTTCTGACATGTCAGTGTTCTAAAAAGAAAAACTATGAAAATTCCTCTGCAATGGAACTCAGTGGTTGAGTCTGAATGTTAATCAAGTACATCAACACCATCCCTGGGATTTGAAAATATCGCTCAGAAAACGGACTTCCATGCAGAGTCCCAGTTCCTCCTGTCACCTATTCCCCATCCTTTTCTGTCCCCTGAACCACTGCAAATATCCCAAAGTGTCCCCTGTACGCAACTGCATTTTTAGAAGTTTCAACCTTAAGCCAATTCTGTAGTAAATAAGAAAACAAAAAAATGACTATTTTCACGACAATTTTGTGATTGCTGGGTAAGCTGCCTCACCTCCAAAATCAATCCAATAATTTAGCAGAATTTCCTCCTAGGCTTTTCACATTTCAGAGGCAAAGTTTTTGTTGTTGTTGTTGTTTGTTGTTGTTTATTTGTTTGTCTGCTTGCCTCAGTCCATCATTTGGTGAACTGATAACAGGTTTGGTTTTTTTTTCCCTCATACTCACACGGAGTATTAAATACATTTCTGGGAAAAGCTAAGAACAGTTTTTGTCCCGTCCCCCCCCCCCCCGTATTGGAGTAGTTTTCTCATGAAGCTAGAGGAAACAGTAATATCTCAACAACTTACCAACAATATACACAGAACATATATCTCATTTGTATAGTCTAAACATGAGAAAAAGGAGGGGACCATGAAACCCAGAGTGGACCTCAAAACTAGTCTGATATACAGCTATACCGTTTAATCTGGACTCTGTCATGCAGGGCAAAGGTCATTGAACGCGAGTATGGATCTCTGAGTCTCTTTCCAGACTCATGCCAGGCAACACAGGCAATGAGAAATGAGTGTCCACGCTCCAATGTAGTGCTTCTCCACCTTCCTATTGCCGTGACCCTTTAATGCACTTCCTCACATTGTGGTGACCCCCAAACTTAAAATTATTTTGTGGCTATTTCATAACTGTAGTCTTGCCACAGCTGTTAGGAATCGTAATGCAAGTATCGGTGTCTTCTGACGGTCTGGATGACCCCTGTGAAAGGGTTGTTCAACCCCCAGATGAAGAACTGCTGCTCGAGTGAAAGGTGGAAACATGAGATAAACCACCTTAGGATGATCTCCCATGCCTGTGTGTGTATTGTTTTTTGCTTGTCCACCCGATTACCCAGCATGGAAGTGAAAGGGAATGGTTCTATTCACTTGAAACAAGACCACATTTTTGACTTCATGTAATTCCTTACTGTGAAAACATTACATACATTGCATATGTCTTTAGAAAGAACTCTAAGAGCGATGTAATCAATCCAACCACTCAACGCTAAGGCTACTGAAGTATTATTATCAGCCTCATGATGTGAGCGTCTAGGAAGGCATTACTGACAGCCAGCATACCCCGTCCCATTTGGAGGTCCTGGATCTTCTTTATGAAGATTTTCAAAAAAGATTATTCAGTGTCTTTCCTAAACACTATATCAAGAAGAATTGATATAATGATTTCTTATACTGTTTTTCTGAAGAAATATACATGTAATGATAAATAAAGTTAAGTACAAAGAGATTTCCCAGTCCATAAACATATTTACTGATAATATGAAAGAAAACATAATATGACTCTAAATTTCTTTTTATAAAAAGTTTATTTATTTTTCATTTGATGTATATGTGTGAGTGCCTGCATTGAGGCCCATGCATTGGGCGTGCAGGTGCCCATGAAGGCCAGATTTGAGTTTAAATCCCCTGGAACAAGAATTACAAGCGGTTGTGTGCTGCCTGATGAGGTAACTGAATCTGAGTCCTCAGAAAGAGCATCAAGTGCTATTAGCCACTGAGCCATGCCTCCAATCCTGACTCAAAATCTCTTAACCTTGACTTCCATTGCTAAACTGTCCAGACCACCCACATCTACTGAAGTCATATTTCTTTAAGATTCTTGTTCTGGGCTGGACATTCACCCAGTAACTCTCATCATCATGTCCTATATGTCCCCCTACCTTATTTTACCACAATTAGTCACATAATTGATGTGGTCAGTAAGGCAAAAAAAAAAAAAAAAAAAGATGGTGTGTTATTTCTATGGAGATATCATTAACAACCTGGTGACTTCCTCCTCATGTCCTTTTTCTTGGACTGTATACTCTGGGAAAAGGTTGCTACAATATTATGTTATTAGACTACTAAGACTTCCTTATGATGAGTCTCCTGTATGTAAAGAAGGAATTGAGGAATGTCATCAATGACCACGAGTATGTTTGTAAGCAAGGGCACAGGCCAGGTGAAGCCTTGAGTGGCTACAAATCCTAGCTAAAATCTCAGTAACTACTTTTTTAATGACTTTGAGCCATAATAACCTGGTAGAGGGGTCAAGTAAAGCCTGGTTCATAAAACCCACATGATAATAACAGGTATTGCCTTCAGCAAGCATGTTTGGGAGAACTTGGTTATGCAATAGTAGATAAACCAACATATTTCCTTTTCTTGTCTGAAATGTCTCAAGGTTGATATTTATTTCTATAAAATAATATGGTCTAAAGTAAATTTGTATGTATTTTAAAAGCATCAGCTCAGGAATTTCTTAATTTCCTAACCAACTCAAGTAACGTATAAGATCTTAGTCTAATAAGGCATGCTCACAAGAACCTCCTTTTCCTCTTAACTGAAGAGATCAGCTCACAGACTCCTTTGAGTAATGGGACCCTCACATACACATGTGCACACCAACCCCACATGCACAAGAATAATGTGTTGATTTTCAGGTATTAACCCTATAAAGATGCTAAGAGTGAGTTGTATCAAAATCGAAGATGGGAGACAATTTTATGATTATTATCAGTTCAAAAAAAATGAAAATATAATTGCTTCAAGAATTTCTCAGCACTTCATTTGATAGAGGAAGATTTCGGCATCCCCTTTCCACAGATGGCTGACACCTTGAATAACTGTGCCTGAGCCATTTTTCAGTACAGGTGTTCTCATTACCCAAGAGGCAGACACTGAATGCGACTTTCTCATTGTCCCATCGGCCTGGTGAATCCTCTGCTGCGTGCTAAGTAAACTGGCACTCAAGAAGGGTTGTGGTTCCAAAGAAATCTGTTCCTGTCTTTTGCAAGATATTGCTCACATGCTGGCAATGCCAGGTTCCCATTGCCTGAAGATATCCCACAGGTGAGGCATAGCCCTGGGCCTCTAACCTTTAATCCTGTGAGTTGTATTTTAGCATGAAATCTCCTACCCAACAAACCAAATTTACAACTTCTACAGTCAGAGCAGTTGGTGGCCAGTGTAGAACGATGGGGATTTTACTCAAGTGAGATTTCCTTTGTGTTTATGCGATTCTAGGCTATTTACTAGAAAGGAGATCTGAGGTTAAGTCAATTATTATTGCGGAAATACCTTCTTATGACTTTGCGAAGTAATTTCTCTAATGAAGATAGATAGTGATTTCATTAATGGGAAGATAAGAAATAAAAGGCTGTTTCTTTCATTTGTTAACTAAATGCATCACTAAGCACATGTATGTAAGATAAAGTGTACACTAATAAGCTTGATTTAGTCATTCCACAACTCATATCTTTCATGAAGCTACACTATATATTATATATGTAATAGTTATTTGCCAATTTAAAAAAATAACAAGAAAAAAATACCAATAGCTGTAATGAGCTATGCAACTTGTGCAACACACACTTCTTTATCTACAGTTTTCTTCTCAAATGAGCCAGTCAACAGTGGAGAGAAGCAATAAATCTCTGTTCTCACATTGGTTCCTAAGACAAAAAGGGAGATATTCAGTATGCATAATGACACCCATAAGCAGAAACAATATACACTATAGACAAAGAAAGAAAAGAAATACAGCTTATCTACACTGCTTTTTATTTGCATTAGAATTCTCTTAAGTTCTCTAACTTAAGGCAAAGGCCACTAATGGTTTATTCTACCAGTCCTCAAATATTTAAGGCTTAGATTATTTCTAAGGTAAAGTATAATTATATACTAATTACTTTCAGTGTTTTCCTTACATCTTTATTTATTTTGCATCTATGTTGTGGTTATAGGGAAACTTAGTTAGTTGGAATTTTTTCCTTCAGTGATTTGGTTGACGTTTATTTATTTATTGACTTACTTACTTACTGTGATTGTGTGGGGGCGTGCACATGATGCACTGTACATGTGGAGATCAAAGAACAACCTTTGGGAGTCTGTTGTCTCCTTCCACCAAGTGGGCATTTGGGGATTAAACTCAAGTTATCAGATGTGACAGCTAGTGTCTTTACCTATTGAGCTATCTCAATGACTGCCCTATTCAGTCCTTTCTCCCCAGAGTGTTAGCCCCCACTAGAATTTTATAAATTCAAACTCAGGACCCCATAGATTTAATTGTCTAAAAGTGGTGTACTGATGATGACATTTAACCTAAGTATACATATTTTTAATGATGAGTATTCAGCCTTAGAATGTGCTCAGATACTTTACGGTCATGGAAGGAGGCTGGTAGAACTTGCCAATCCAATCATGTGTGATAATAAGAATACTCTATACTCTATACAATACTTACCTACTGTCGAAGCAGCTAATCCTACACCATCTTGTTAATTTGTATGTTTGCATTTTTTAAAACCAAGATAAGCTTTCTCACTCTATAATAAAGACTGCCTTGAATTCTCTATGGAGACCAGGCTGGCCTCAAGTTTATGATGCTCCTATTCCAAAATTTTAAATACTGAAATTAGTGCCATGACACCTGACCTCCAAAAATGGCATTTGAGCATCTGAAATGAGATTAGTGGCTTCTGAACAATTAAAATTAAAATCCATCTTGTATTAATTATAATGATGTGTCATTTAACAGTGGACATAACAGATATGTCCTGCAAAATGCATCGTCAGGCAATTTTGTTGTAAAACTACAGATATATACTTAAAATTAGATGATGTACCCTACTGTGTACATCCTTTGGCTATATAGTAATGATACCAGGGTACATGTAATTTTAGTGTAGTCTTTTCTATTGATATGATAAGATATCATGACCAAGACAATGTATAAAAGAAAGAGTTTAATTGGGCTCATTCCTTAATGGCAGAATAAAGTCATGGTGGTAGGCAGTTGGAGGAACTGCTAAGAGCTCACATCACAGAAGCAGGAGGCAGAGAGCACACTGGAAAGTGCATGGGTCCTTTGAAATCTCAAAACCTGACACCAGTAACACACCTCCTTCAACAAGGCCACACCTGCTAATCCTTCCCCAACAGTTTTACTAATTAGAGGCTAAAAATTCAAACATGAGCATCTGGGGACCATTCTTTAAACCACCACAAAATCCATCATCAACTGAAACACTATGGGACATATGACCGTAATTTGAACCAGGCTGCCTACAAGGGCTGTATAAATTGAATCTCATGAACCACTGCATTTGACCTTTTGGCCTAGAGGAGATTTAAAGTTACAAACGCTGCCCCAGGAGAGCTAAGTGGTACATGACTATAACTTGCAATCTTTTATTTGAGCCCACAAGCTATGTTGGTGTCTCAATATCCACATAAACTTTGAAATTGGTTGAAGCAGTTGTCAGTATAGTTCCTTTTCCATGGCTTCTACCGAGGTTTCTATGTGTGACCTGGGACATCTTTCAGGATCTACAGAGAGTTTGAGAGTTAAAAAGATCTGACCAGTGTTTGAACCAGGGACATGCACACTGTGGACACTGCTGAAGATGGCTCTTCTCCAAAACCAACTCCCTGAGAATCATGACTGTCTTTACTTCACTTTCCTCAGGGGTGATGAAATTCCTGCTCTACATTTATTAGCTCTTCATTGTAGAAAAGCGCACTGATCTACAGCCAAAGGATGTCTCCTTTTCTCAACCACTAGGAAATCCTGTAGCACTTTAAAAATCTTTCTGTTACAGCTGTTCAAAGAGACACCAAAGAGTAAGCTTGAAATCCATGACCACGGGGATTTTTGTTTATTTGTTTATTCATTTGTCTTTGAGGGATCTCAGCAAAAAGACCCCCATTGTAAAAAAAAAAAAAAAAAAAGTAAAGAAAAGAAAAGAAAAAAGAAAAAAAGAAAAGAAATCACTGGTGTGTGCCCACATGTTTCTCATCTTGTGTAGAATTCAATATTTTTAATGGTGCCCATGGGACTCCCTATTATGAATGAGGACACAGATGTCTGACACTTCAATAGTTATGTGAAGGCTCAAATTTACTAATTAGTCTTAGTGGATTGCAGTCCTTTTATGAGATTTTTTTTTTTTTGCTTTTGCATTTGTTTTTTTTTTTAATTTTTTGATTTTGAAAGGGTCTATATTTATTCCCTTAAAAAGTAGCACACATACATATAAGTTACGTCTTAGTCAGTGTTCTATTGCGGTGAGGAGACACCATGACCATAGCAACTTCATTGAGAAAAGCATTTAGTTGGGTCTGGCACGTGTTTCAGGGGTTTAGTCCAGTCTCATCATGGCAGGAAGCATGGTGGCAGACACGCAGACACAAGGCTGGAAAGGTAGCTGAGAGTTCTATATCTGGATCCACAATGAGCCAGTGGGCCTGGCTTGACCATTTAAAACCCCCAAACCCACCCAGAGTGACACACTTCTTCTAACAAAGTCACACCTACTCCAACAAGGCCACAGGTCCTAATCCTTTCAAATACTTTCACTCCTATGAGGCTGTCAAGTCATTTTCCTTAAAACCACCACAATACATACAAGTTTAAGTCACATCTAATTTATTTGGTCCATCCACCACGGGTCTGAAGAACTTAAGGTTTAGTTGTCACTTTTATCCATGAAGAGCAATCTAGGGGGAAAGGCTGTCACCAAGTTGGACTGGATCGTTGGGAAATAGCTCAGGTTCTTGGTAAACAGGGATCGCGGGGCTTGGTCACACCCGCTCCCCACACATAGCTATGATGCAAATGACAGAAACCCACACCAACTCATAGTAGAGTAACTGCTTTTCACTTATGTACTTGGATAGCTCTATTTTACTGGGTTGTTTTTACAGAGAACAGACATCCCCTGTCCTGTTGCAGAAATAAACTTAGTTCCTGGGGAGAACAAAAAGCATCCATTGGCTGTGACTTCTCCACGCCTGTGTTCCAGCCCTTCCCGGCCTTTCTCTGGCCCAGTCTATAAGACCAAGTTCACAGACATAACAACATTCCTCTCTGCAGATAAAGATCCCGTGTCTTAAAATAACGCAGGGTTCTAAAGTTTTTAATTAGCATACATACTATGACATTTTATTTTGCCATTTTCAAGCAAAATATGATTCTCACTAGACACCTTTACTTTTCTTCTTACTCCTCACCATCCACTTTGTACCCTCCTAACCCCCCACAAAAATTCCCTTTTGCTTGATGTTGCATGTGTCTTATTACCCCGACACCTCCTCAGTACCTCTCTTTATCCATTCTCATGATCTACTTTCCCCCACTCACACCAACATAAACACAAACACAAACACAAGCACACACACACACACACACATACACTAAATAAGGACCTACATATAAGAGACATCATTAGTCCTCCAACACTTTTCTTAATGTAATATTTTCCAGGAATAATAGTCTAAAGCTGCATCCAGACCATTCAGATCCAAGTATCCAAACACTCTCTTTTTGTTGTTGATTCAGTGTTCAGTAAACCCACTTTGGGTCCTCACGCCAAGAGTCCTCCCACCAGGCTTCTTTAGTTTCATGAGTACTGACATCACATTTTAGCAGATAATTTTTTTTTTTTTTGCTCCATCATTTTGTCTCCCTGTTCCTTCCTGCCTTACTTGAAATTTGTAAATGTGAGTCTTCTCTACCTTAACCCGAGTTTCTGCACTTACTCACCAGCCTTATATGTGTTGTTGTATCATAGGCTTGATCTATGAACCTTAAATGCAGAAACAAAAGGGAGCTCCTAATTATAAAATGATTACCCCAGATGTAGCACAATCTCTTCACACATTTTCTGGCCTAACCCAGGACTGAAACAGCTGGAAAGGCTGGTGCTGAGACAACAGGAGGAACCAGCCTCCTGATGAGCAACATAACGTTTCAGCTTTCTACACTGCTTTCCCTTGAATAATAACACAAAATATTGGGAAGCAGAAAACTACAGAACCAAGGTTGTGGGGCATGCCTTGAAATCCTAGCACTCAAGAAGCAGAGGTAGGTGTGTGTGTATGTGTGTGGGTTCCAGGCAACCCTAGTCTAGCAGATTAAGTTCTGGGCAAGCGAGGACTACATAGTGATACTCTGTCTCAAAATTTATTTAAACCTGTAGAATAACAAATAAATCAGCTTGGGTTTAGAGAACATTAAATAAAAGGTCCTCACATTGATTTTTACTATTTACTTATTTGTTTTGACAGGGACTCATGTAGCCTAGTATAGCCCTGAACTTCAGCCTATTTTATCTCCACTTCTTACATGCCAGTATTATATGCTTGTACCACAATATTTGCGCTGATGTGGTCATGTGGTCAGGGTTTCAAAGGAATTTGTGTACACATTATGCCACCTAAACCATATTCCCCAGCCCTGATTTACACTGTGTTTAGTAGTAAGATAGTTGATCATGAGTGTGGTTTCTTTAATCACTGATAACAATATAAATATTTATATAGTTGAAGAGAGAATTCTATATCATCTTTTGATAATCTAACAATTTGACTGAAGGAAATATGTTACTTGAACAATCTATGTTTTTTTTTTCTTTACCCAACTTTATAATAATGTCATCTGGCCAAGCCATCAGAATTAGATTAACTTAACTGATAAATTTCAGCACTGACATCATTCCCAGGACAGCATGTTCTTTCAGAATGACCAACATGATGTCCTGTCCACTAGAAGGGCTTGTGGATTATTTAAATACCCTATCATTCTTTGCTACTGTTTAAATTTACAGATAACTAACCTGAGAAGTTCACATACTTTGATCTAACCTAACAAGCAGGTTGTTAGCTACTCCAGGATTGTGTTTTCAAAACTTTGTACCTTTTAAATGAAGTAGGAAAAAAGCCAATTATTCAAATAGGAAAGAGGTTCTGTTTAAATGAAAGAATATCCTAAATGTGTTCATATATTTATTATAAATATTGAAATATTGAGCAAAGATAATAATTGAGTTCCACTCCCTAAATAATATCTAAATAACAATGGTGAAAATATTTAAAAACCAGTGCCTGAAGTTAATATATGATGTTAAAAGATACATCTCCAGTTTATCTGGGGGAATCTGGTGTCCAAGGTGTATTTCACAGTAAAATATCACAATGAGCCTTTCTATCTAACCTGTGTGACTACATCGCATCTCAGGGACAGTAGAGTGACAATAGTTGTTATTTTTCTGAGTAAGAGGATAAATAATCTAAAGAAGCCATTCTCCATATGCTAGGCTCTGTTCAATAGGCAATCTGCTACATCAAAAGTCCCTGAGTGACAACTGCTGTTTTGGGCTATTTTGTTATCAGAATATAACACTGATTGGTGTACCCTGAAATGATCAGCAGCAGTAGGACAGAATAGCTAGCATTCATGCTAAAGGCACCCAGCCTCACTAAAAAGTGATTCAGGAAGAAATTAAAAGAAAAAAATAATAATAAAAAGAAACACTCTGGGAAGATGCGTTTGAGAATCACTCCAACTCATTAGATCAAGAAAGAAGAGCTGATCTTAAGGGTCAACTTCCCGGCAGCAGCCAAAAAGTCCATCGTTACCTCTGACACTGCTAGAGACTCAATCTAGACTGAAGTGGAGACAATCCCGCAGTGTCATGGCAACTGGAGGCTACTGCTGTAGAGGGAAGCAGAGCTTTCTGAGAGACATAGGTATACAGAACACAATCTGAGATGGGGCAGAGGCGTAAAGATATGATCCAGAAAAACAATTGCTCATCCCTGAAACTGAAACATAAGAAACAGAGAGGCAGAGGATGCGGTAGTAAGAAAGTGACACAATATAGGACATCGATTCCTAAGAGATTTGCTGGAGAACTCACATCCTCCCAAAGAATTAGCAATCTGTGATGGTTAAACTTCTTTCTCAGTATGGCTGGATTTAGATTTACCGCAGAAACACACTTCTAGCTAGGTCTATGAGGGTGTTTCCAGAGGGGTTTAGCAGAGGAGAAAAGACATACTCTGCTTGTGAACAGCATCATCCCGCAGGCTGGGGTCTCGGGGTGTCTGAAAAAGACAAAGCAAGCTGGGCACCAGCATCCTTCTCTCTCTCATTCCTGACTGAGGAAGCAGCCTATCAGCTGCCCCACACTCCAGCTGCTCTGCCTTCTCGGCCAAACTGTGAACCAAAATAAACCTTCCTCCCTTAAATGGCTGGCCAGATGTTTGCTCTCAACATAAAAAGGAAATGAATGTTTTCTTCATTTACTTTTCAAATGCTATCCTCAAAGTCCCCTATACCCTCCCCGTCCCCTGCTCTCCAACCCACCCATTCCTGCTTCCTGGCTCTGGCATTCCCCTGTACTGGAGCATATAATCTTCACAAGACCAAGGTCCTCTCCTCCCATTGATGGCCTACTAGGCCAAACTCTGCTACATATTCAACTAAAGACACAAGCTTTGGGGAGTACTGGTTCATTCATTAATATATATATATATATATATATATATATATATATATATATATATATTACCATCTAAGAGCTACTCATTATATCTTATATAACACAAAAGGAAAATTTTCTATATATTTTCCAGCTTATGTTTATTTTATACTTCATAGTCTTATGTAACACTTGATATTATAAACCTATATTTTACACATACCATATTCTTTTCATTCCCATGGCTACAGAATATACAAATACATATTTTATGACAAAATAAACAAACACAAAAAAAAGGAAATGAGTGCACAGATGCACTGGAAGCATCCGCAGCTGTCTGCCTGTAGGTTAAAAGGTTTCTGGCAGCTGCTCACAGGATTTGCACCTAGACACTTCCTTTTTGTTTACTAACCTATACCTTACAACTCACCTCCACTCTCACCAGACTCATGGTGATGGTGGTGATAGGCAATATGTAGGAATCCCTGAATGTAGTAATGAAGGTTTAGACTTTTTTTAAAACCTACTTTTAATACCGGTTTTCAAACTCTTCAACACCAATCGCCCCCCTGCTAAGTCTCCCCCTGTCTAGCTCCACATTCAATGGTAAGGGAGAAAAGATGATAACTAGGATGAAGGGATGTGGATCTGTTTAGTAGGACCAGCCAGGATACCAGAAGTTCGAGCCTCATTTAACAAAGCAAAGATAAGCAAACTGAAGACTCGAGATTAAGGAAGTGTTGCAAAGCCAGCTATGCAAGCCAGCCGTCACTGTCCATTGAGTCCTATTTATATTTCCTCCAAACATCACAGTGTCCTCCCATGGGTCCTGTCTGAACAAAACACCATGTGAGTCAGCCTCAGCACGTGGGTCTGTATCACCTAACATATCCAGAAACTTCCTTCTCAGAGCAAAATAAAATAATTGGTTCATATTGTGAAGTAGTTTTAACTCAGAGCAAAGCTATAAGATAAATAGGACCAGTGGAAAGGTGTGTGTGTGTGTGTGTGTGTGTGTGTGTGTGTGTGTGTTATTTCAAAGTCAATAAGAGCTTTCTCATATCCAACTAATGTCTCTACCATTAGTTATAAGCTTTCCATACCCCACAGGTCCTTATTGAAGGGATTATAGGAAACCACATCTAATACTTGTCTTGTAACTCTTCAAGAACTTCCCCATTTGGATGAAAAGACTGATTATCAGTAGTGACTGGAAATTTCTATGCATGGTGTGTCTGTAGGCAGCCCTACAGACCACGAAGCAGATACTATTAGGCCATGTGGGAAGGGATAATGCTCTGGGGATGGCAGGGTGGCAAAAATGTTTCTGAAAGACTTGGGAGGTACCTTTGGGTCTTCCACAGCAGAGAAGCAATGGTCTGTATTGTTTAAGCTGCTATGAGTCCTTCTTAAAGGCTTCCGGGCTGCTTAAACTCAACAACCATTCTATTTGACTCCTGTATATACCAAACAGGAATAACTTGCATGATCTAAATAGGCTACATGGAAGTTGGCCAGACACTGACTCAAAGTTCTAAGAATCTCGTCCAGGACGCCAAGAATCAGCGTTGAGGTTATAAGACAGGACAGATGTAGCCAACAGCCCCACCCCAAAAGTAAGAATCAGAGAGACGGCAGATCAAATTGATAGATTTACAAAAGTTGTAAAGTAGCGAGTCCTGGGGACAGTTTTATCCACCCTGTGGGAAGTCTGATCCCTTGGCCCAGTCATATGAAGTCAGCAGCCTAAACAGAAATCCCAGAGTCTGCAAAAAGTGCAGCTCTGCAGTGAATGCTGAGGAAATGCCCTTGGAGTACCGACTAGAACCACTGGATAGATTTCATGCTAAAGTCATTAGGCTTGTGATATAAGCTGCAGCCCGTAGTTCTCTAAATTCAACATGCCCTGCTGCCGTTTGAGTAGAAAGTAACATGGGAAGGGGCAGGTTGTGTTCTCGGAGTTGATGGGGATGTTCACTGCAGAAAGGAAAGCCATATCCTGCAGAGTCTCTGCAACTACAGTGAGCGATCTTCAGGTCAGGGTTTAGACGGTGCCACATGTCCTCTGAACACGTAAAGCGTGGTAGTCAGAGACGGAATGTGGTGTAGACGGAGCCGGAAGACTAAGAACAAACAGAAAGCCAATGTGTGATTTACTTCAGGGATAGCTTAAATTAATAATTAGATATTAAAGTGATATTTGGGGTGTATAAGATATATTAATCAAATTACTGAGATTATTTTTATTTTATGTGTGGCTTTTATATAATATAAAACAACATGTAATTTGAATTACATTTCTAAGCACCCTGACACCTGAGCATACACCTTGGTGAGAATAGCATGAAGTCTATTTAATTTACATGTTTGCTTGCTTTTCTGGCCTGAGGAGCTGAATTATATATCCTGGGCTAAGGAAAACACCTAAGACTGGCACTTATATTCTCGGCATAATGGAAAACATTGCTGATCACATTATTGCGACTCTAACTGTAGTTCAAACCATTAACGTTCTAAAATACTATCTAAAATAGTTGGAAACGTAATGGGAAACACTCTAGGATTATAGGGTATTCAGCCTGGGCCTTCATGCACACAAGATAAAAGTCTAACCATTGAGATATCTCTACTCAAGAGACACTTTTTTATATTGGATCTTCTCATTGAGGAAAGTATTCACTGAAAACTGCCCTAAAGCAGCACCTCTCATTAGCATGGAGTGCCATGTATCCTTACCTAACTCAAGAAGATAAGGACGACAGAATAAATTAAATAGTAAGCTTTTTGTAAGAAAAGGAAATTACCTTTTTCCACTTTGCTCTGTTCTGGAAGGACAAACCTGATCTTTAAAAAAATATAGCAGGACCTGCTAAGGAAGCACGGCTTATCTTCACATTGAGAAACATCTTATTGTTTGTTTAGTAGAAGACATTTGAATCCGAAGTTAAGGACCGTAGCTTGATCAGGTTGCATGTTCTGTGTCATTTGCAGAAACCTGAACACAGCCACTCCTTCATGATACTGTTTGAAGAAATGGCATGCTTGCATGGTTCTCTTCCCTTGGAGCTTCCTCCAAGCAGCCCTCTGGCTTAGGAAGAAGCAGTTATCATCCAAGTGGACAACAGATTCCCATCTCTATGTGAGGCCCGCGCAGTCCTTTTGGTGAACTGGAAAGCCTTCTCCAACAGTGCATGCATTGCAGCCTGCGAGCCAGCCCACTTCCTTCTGCCTTTTTTTTTTTTTTTTTAAGTCCAGACCCTGTTAAATATTTTGCATAAATTCTATTGTTTTGAAAATTGGCTAGCATTTTACTCTTTCTAGTGACAAAAGGAAAAAATACATTTGAGCTCATTGAAAGCTCTGGGATTTTATTGTACAGAAAATGCCAGACTGTGGATCTAGCACTAGTCTTACCTGGTCTCCAAGAGGAGACAGGAGAGTAGAGCAAGATGCAGTACCATTCAGCTGCTATGCACTTCTGGCTGCTGAGCTATCTCATTAATGTGGTAGAAAAGAACACTTGGGCAGTTTCATTCCCCACTATTGGGAAGGCTCAGTTATTCTTCCTGTCCCTCCTGTTCTACTGACCAGTGGTGTATCCTTATTCTGCTTCTCAATGTTACACTCATCAAGCAAACGCTGTAAGGGTGCCCTTGGTGTCAAGGAGGACAGCTTTCCCATCCTGCTTAAATTCTCAGAGCCCTTCATTATTACACAATCCTGTGGACCTTATTATTGTTATATTGTTGTTATATGGTGGTGGTAGTGGTGGTGGTAGTGGTGGTGTGGTGGTGGTGTGGTGGTGTGGTGGTGGTATTATTATTGAGATTAGAGGGACCTACCTTCTCTGTGGCACCAAGGTAGAAGAAATCAAGGACTCTCTGATCACAGCTGAATACTAGTAAGTATTTGCAATTAGACATGTGTGTTCAAATATCCATTTTAACTTTTTTTTCTCTTTACATAAAAGAAAGACAGTCGTGGTCCATGGTGTATTGACTTCTTTGTTGACAGACATGTTAGACCTTTATGGAGGCCTTAAATGAAAGACTACAAGCCATGAGGCAAGCCAGGCTACCCACATGCTACCCACATGCTACCCACATGCTACCCACATGCTACCTACATGCTAGCCCAGTTGTTTTGAACACTTCAAGGACACCTGGAAGAGACTACACTGAAACCACCCATGCTTGCTGTTAAAACACAACTCTGGCTCCATAGGGCACTGAAGCAGCCACAGCTAATGCAAAAAAACCTATATCAAATGTTTGTTTGTTTGTTTTTTCAATTACAAGACTCAGTGAATTCTAAGTAAATCTACAGCCATATTTTTCCAGTCCCAAGAGGGAGCCCTTTTCCTCCAGGTCCAGGAAAACTATGTTGGTAAAAAGTTAGAATTCCTTCAGGATGGTGCCAAGTTCCATTTGGAATTTATTTATGGTTGGTTGGATGCAGAAGTCATTGTATTCAAAAACACTGGTATTGTAAAACTGCCAGTTACTGGTGTAACTTTAATGACTTTCACCATTGAAAGGGTCATAACAAGCAAGGTCACAATTTGGTTATCAAATGGTTGTTGGAGGACTCTGTGTAATATCAAAATTAAATAATATTATCATATAAAAACACGTGGGAATAAAGCTTATTGTCATCTTTAAAAAAAATAAGGCCTTTCATTTGTATGCTTATGTAACATATGTATAGTTATGTAAACACCATCCTTCAACTGCATAAAGTCAGGCTGAGATTTGTTGTGGATAGCCATGGTGCTGTTTGCATTTTGATGCTAATCTACCTTCCCCAGGAGACACTGCCTGGGACAGTAGTGAACCACTTATTCAGGACTTTGTGTGACCCTTCTAATGAACTAAGAAACCAATCACTGGGCAAGTAGGCAGGACATCTGGGTCAGAGGGTGGAAAAAGAAGAGGCAGGAGAGAGGACTGGCTTTATGGGCAGGAACAGCTGGAGGATAAGATGTAGGTACAAGTGACTACCAGTTTAGATGGTGAATCTGACAGGATTCATGACCAGAGGATTTAGATTTATTAAGGCTTACAAGATTGGGATTATAGTTGTTGTTTTGTTTTGTTTTGTTTGTGTTTGTGTTTTTAGATATTTTCTTAATTTACATTTCAAATGTTATCAACTTTCCTGGTTTCCCCTCCAAAAATCCCCATCACCTCCCTCCTCCCACTGCTCACCAACCCACCCACTCCCTCTTCCTGGTCCTGCATTCCCCTATACTGGAGGATAGAGCATTCACAGGACCAAGGGTCTCTCCTCCCATTGATGACCAACTAGACCATCCTCTGCTACATATGAGGCTGGTGCCATGAGTCCCACCATGCATACTCTTTGGCTGGCAGTTTAGTCCCTGGAGGCTCTGGGGGTACTGGTTAGTTCATATTGTTGTTCCTCCTATGGGGCTGCAAACCCCTTCAGCTCCTCGTGTACTTTCTCTAGCTCCGTCATTGGGGACCCTGTGCTCAATCCAATGGATGCCTGTGAGCATCCACTTCTGTATTTGTCAGGCACTGGCAGAGCCTCCCAGGAGACAGCTATATCAGGTTCCTGTCAGCAAGCACATGTTGGCATCCACAACAGTGTTTGGGTTTGGTAATTGTATATAGGATGGATCCACACGTGGGGCAGTCTCTGGATTCCTTCAGTCTCTGCTCTACACTTTGTCTCTGTAAATCCATCCATGGGTATTTTGTTCCCCCTTCTAAGAAGGATTGAAGTATCCACACTTTGGTCTTCCTTCTTCTTGAGTTTCATGTGGTTTGTGAATTGTATCTTGGGTATTCCAAGCTTCTGGCTTAATATCTACTTATCAGTGAGTGCACACCATGTGTGTTCTTTTCTGATTGGGTTACTTCACTCAGTATGATATCCTCAGGTTCCATCCATTTGCCTAAGAATTCCATAAATTCATTGGTTTTAATAGCTGAGTACTACTCTGTTGTATAAAGGTACCACATTTTCTGTATCCATTTTTTGTTGAGGGACAACTGGCTTCTTTCCAGCTTCTGGCTGTTATAAATAAGGCTGCTATGAACATAGTGGAACACATGCCCCTGTGGCATGTTGGAGCATTTTCTGGGTATATATCCAGGAGTGGTATAGCTTGGTCCTCAGGTAGTAATATGTCCAATTTTCTGAGGGACTGCCAAACTGATTTCCAGAGTAGCTGTACCAGCTTGCAATCCCACCAGCAATGGAGGAGTGTTCCTCTTTCTCCACATCCTCCCCAGCATCTGCTGTCACCTAAGTTTTTGATCTTAGCCATTCTGACTGGTGTGAGGTGGAATCTCAGGGTTGTTTTGATTTGCATTTCCCTGATGACTAAGGATGTTGAACATTTCTTTAGGTGCTTCTCAGTCATTCAGTATTCCTCAGTTGAAAATTCTTTGTTTAGCTCTGTAATAACACTTTTTAATAGGGTAATTTGGTTCTCAAGAGTCTAACTTCTTGAGTTCTTTCTATATATTGAATATTAGCCCTCTATCAAATGTAGGATTAGTAAAGATCTTTTTCCCAATCTGTTGGTAGCCTTTTTATCGTATTGACAGTGTCCTTTGCCTTACAGAAGCTTTGCAATTTTATGAGGTTCCATCTGTCGATTCTCGATCTTACAGCACAAGCCATTGCTGTTCTGTTCAGAAATGTTTCTCCTGTGCTCATGTGTTTGAACCTCTTCACCACTTTCTCCTCTATAAGTTTCAGTGTATCTGGTTTTTATGTGGAGGTCCTTGATCCATTTGGACTTGAGCTTTGTACAAGGAGATAAGAATGGATCGATTTGCATTATTTCACATGCTAACCACCAGTTGAGTCGGCACAATTTGTTAAAAATACTTTTGTCCACAGGACAGTTTTTAGCTCCTTTGTCAAAGGTTAAGTGACTATAGGTTTGTGGGTTCCTTTCTGCATCTTCAATTCTATTCCACTTATCTACCTGACTGTCACTATACCAATACCATGCAGTTTTAATGACAACTTCTCTGTAGTACAGCTTGAGGTCAGGGATGGTGATTCCACCAGAAGTTCATTTATTATTGAGAATAGTTTATATTATCCTAGGTATTTAGTTATTCCAGATGAATTTGCAAATTGCTCTTTCTAACTCTGTGAAGAATTGAGTTGGAATTTTGATGGGAATTGCCTTGAATCAAGAGATTTCTTTTGGCAAGATGACCAATTTTACTATATTAATCCTGCCAATCCATGAGCATGGGAGATCTTTCCATTTTGTCAAATCTTCGATTTCTTTCTTCAGAGACTTGAAGTTGTTATCAAACACACCTTTCACTTGCTTAGAGTCACATCAAGGTATTTTATATTATTTATGACTTTTGTGAAGGGTGTTGTTTCCCTAATTTATTTCTCAGCATGCTTATCCTCTGTGTAGAGAAAGGCCACTGATTTGTTTGAGGTAATTTTACAGCCAGCTGCTTTGCTAAAGTTATTTATCAGGTTTAGGAGTTCTCTGGTGGAATTTTTGGGGTCACTTAAGTGTATTATTATAGCATCTGCAAATATTGATATTTGGACTTCTTCCTTTCCAATTTTTATCCCTTGATCTCCTTTTGTTGTCTAATTGTTCTGGCGAGGACTTCAAGTACTATATTGAATAGGTAGAGAGAGAGTGGGCAGCCTTATCTACTCCTTGATTTTAGTGGATTGCTTTAAGTTTCTCTCCATTTAGTTTGATGTTGGCTACTGGTTTGCTGTATATTGCTTTTAGTATGGTTAGGTATTGGCCTAGAATTTCTGATCTTTCCCAGACTTTTATCATGAAGGGGTGTTAGATTTTGTCAAATGTTTTCTAGGCATCTAATGAGGTAATCACACTGTTTTTTTCTTTGAGTTTGTTTAGATAGTGAATGACATTGATGGATTTCATATATACAACCATCCCTGCATCCCTTGGATGAAGCCTACTTGACCATAATGGATGATCTCTTGATGTGTTCTTGGATTCGGTTTGCAAGAATTTTATTGAGTATGTTTGCTTAAGGGAAATCGGTCTGAAGTTCTCTTTCTTTGTTGGGTCTTTGTGTGGTTTAGGTATCAGAGTGATTTTGGCTTCAGAGAACAAATTGGGTAGAGTACCTTCTGTTTCTATTTTGTGGAATAGTTTAAGGAGTATTGGTATTAGGTCTTCTTTGAAGGTCTGATAGAACCCTGCACTAAACCCATCTGTCCTAGACTTTTTTGGGTTGAGAGAGAGACTATTAATGACTGTTTCTATTTCTTTAGGGGATATGGGATTGCTTAGATTGTTAATCTGATCCTGATTTAACTTTGGTACCTGGTATCTGTCTAGAAAATTGTACATTTTATCCAGGTTTTCCACTTTTATTGCATATAGGCTTTTGTAGTAGGATCTGATGATGTTTTAGATTTCCTCAGTTTCTTTTGTTATATCTCCCTTTTCATTTCTGATTTTGTTAAGTAGAATATTGTCTCTGTGGCCTCTAGTTTGTCTGGCTAAGGGTTTATTTATCTTGTTGATTTTCTCAAAGAACCAGATCCTGTTTGGGTTGATTCTTTGTATAGTTCTTTTTCTTTTCACATGGTTAATTTCAGCCCTGAGTTTTATTATTTCCTGCACCTCTTCAGTGAATTTGCTTCTTTTTGTTCTAGAGCTTTCAGATGTGCTGTCAACCTGCTAGTGTATGCTCTCTCCAGTTTCTTTTTGGAGGCACTCAGTGCTATGAGTTTTCCTCTTAGGACGGCTTTCATTGTGTCCCATAAGTTTGGGTATGTTGTGGCTTCATTTTCATTAAACTCTAAAAAGTCTTTAATTTCTTTCTTTATTACTTCCTTGACCAAGGTATCATTAAGTAGAGTGTTGTTCAGCTTCCATTTGTATGTGGACTTTATTATTTTGTGTTGTTATTGAGCCTTAGTCTGTGGTGATCTGATAGGATGCATAAGATTATGTCAATCTTCTTGTATCTGTTGAGGCCTGTTTTGTGACCAATTATATAGTCAATTTTGTAGAAGAAACCATGAGGTGCTGAGAAGAGGGTATATCCTCTTGTCTTAGGATAAAATGTTCTGTAGTTTTCTGTTAAATCCTTTTGTTTTACTGTGTCTCTGTTTAGTTTCTGTTTCCATGATCTGTCCATTGATGAGAGTGAGGTGTTGAAGACTCCCACTATTATTGTGTGTGGTGCAATATGTATGGTTTGAGCTTTAGTAAAGTTTCTTTTATTAATGTGGATGCTCTTGCATTTGGAGCATAGATGCTCAAAATTGAGAGTTCATCTTGGTAGATTTTTCCTTTGATGTGTATGAAGTGTCACTCCTCATTTTTTTGATAATTTTAGGTTGGAAGTCAATTTTATTCGATATTAGAATGGCTACTCCAGCTTGTTTCTTGGGACCATTTTCTTGGAGAATTGTTTTCCAGCCTTTTACTCTGAGGTAGTGTCTGTCTTTGTCTCTGGGGTGGGTTTCCTGTACGCAGCAAAATGTTGGGTCCTGTTTATGTAACCAGTTTGTTAGTCTATGTCTTTTTATTGGGGAATTGAGTCCATCGATATTAAGAGATATTAAGGTAAAATCATTGTTGCTTCCTGTTAATTTTGGGAGTTAGAATTCTATT
Source organism: Mus pahari (assembly GCF_900095145.1). Lineage (NCBI taxonomy): Eukaryota > Metazoa > Chordata > Mammalia > Rodentia > Muridae > Mus > Mus pahari. The sequence continues at coordinate 56,659,440 of NC_034600.1, forward strand.
CATGTGGCTATCTTCTTTTAGGTTTATTGAAAGATTACTTTCTTGCTTTTTCTAGGGTGTAGTTTCCCTCCTTGTGTTGGAGTTTTTCATTTATTGTCCATTGAAGGGCTGGATTTGTGGAAAGATATTGTGTAAATTTGGTTTTGTCATGGAATACCTTGGTTTCTCCATCTATGGTAATTGAGAGTTTTGCTGGATATAGTAGCCTGAGCTGACATTTTTGTTCTCTTAGGGTCTGTATACCATCTACCCAGGATCTTCTAGCTAGTCTCTGTTAAGAAGCCTGGTGTGATTCTGATAGATCTGACATTATATGTTATTTGACATTTTCCCCTTACTGCTTTTGATATTCTTTCTTTGTTTTGTGCATTTGGTATTTTAATGATTATGCGATGAGATGAATTTCTTTTCTGGTCCAATCTATTGGGACTTCTGTAGGCTTCTTGTATGTTCATGGCATCTATTTCTTTAGGTTAGGGTAGTTTTCTTCTGTAACTTTGTTGTATATATTTACAGGCCCTTTAAGTTGGAAATCTTTACTCTCTTCCATTCCTGTTATCCTTAGGTTTGGTCTTCTTATTGTGTCCTGGATTTCTTGGATATTTTGGGTTAGGATCTTTTTGCATTTTCCATTCCTTGATTGTTGTGCGAATGTTTTCTATGGTATCTTCTGCACCTGAGATTCTCTCTTCTATCACTTGTATTCTGTTGGTGATGCTTGCATCTATGGCTCCTCACTTCTTTCCTAGCTTTTCTATCTCCAGAGTTTTCTCTCTTTGTGATTTCTTTATTGTTTCTACTTCCATTTTTAGATCCTTGGTGGTTTTGTTCAATTCCTTCATCTGTTTGTGTTTTCCTGTAATTCTTTAAGGGGTTTTTGTGTTTCTTCTTTAAGGGCTTCCACCTATTTAGGTTTTTTTACATGTATTTCTTTAAGGGAACTATTTATGTCTTTCTCAAATCCTCTATCAGCATCATGAGATATGATTTTAAATTTTAATCTTGCTTTTCCAGTATGTTGGGATATCGGGACTTGCTGTGTTTGGACTACTTGGTTCTGATGATGACATGTAGTCTTGGTTTCTCTTGGTTAGTTTCTTGCATGTGCCTTATACCATCTGGTTGGATGTTCTTGCTGTCTCTCGCTGTAACTTGTTCCTTCTGTGGGTCTTTAAGCCCATGTCAGCAGTCCTGGAGACCAGCTCTCTCCTGGCAAGACCAGTGCACAAAAGGCTGTGGAACAGCCCTACCTCCTGAGTGCAGATGGAGAGAGGAAGGACCCTGACCCGACTGTTCTTCCACTTCTGTGGCCTATGAGCTCCTAGTGGGTCCTGCTTTAGACAGTCACTGGAGAGAAAAAAAAAAAAATCAGGATTCTAGTTGTTGCTCCCATTGATTAAGTTATCATTGATTCTGAACTAAGTTTGTGTGGTGTTTTCCTTCATGTGCCAGCTCAACTTGGTTCCAGAGAGAAAGGTACAATGACAAAGCATGGGTTTGCCAAAAGTGAACCCCAAAACACCATGGGAGTGTTGAAGCATGGGGCTGGCATGGTAATGACCTGTCAGTGGGAATTTAGTGAGTTGGGTGGAGAGATTTTGGGGCTCTGAGTCAGTCTCCATGAGATGAGAACAGGCTGGCCACGCCTACCAGCGCCTGGCCTGGCCAGCCCACCCACTGGGGCCTGCAGGCATAGAGTGAATTGCATTTCCCACAACAAAGATTGGTGGAAATAAAGTGTGCCACACCTCTTACTGGTTGTGTAGGCACGAGTTTAATTCACCAGTCAGCAGAGAAGACTGAGTTGGTTACTTTAAAGAGGATAACAGGATCACAGAAGCCACGTGGTGAGCTGAGCCAACAGCTGCCATTGTCCTAGGTGCTCCAGTGACATCATTTCAGCCATGATTGAAATGATGGGGACCAAAGACCACAGAGAGCAAGGATAGTGAAAAGATGAAAGGAAAGATTGTCAGGGCCAGAGAAAAGGCTGTAAAGGGCCTGAGAGGAGGAATGGTGGGGTTTAGTCACAGGACAAATTCCAGAGAGCTGCCTGGGTCTCAGATGATTTAGTCCTGAGAACTGCAGTACTAGCCGCTATCAAAGGCCACATATGGAGTAAGGAATTCAGCCCAAAGATTGGAGTAAGAGCCACTTGAGTGGTGACACTTGAGTCTATATGACTGGGGTTCCTAGAATCTGAGGCCTGCTTACATCTATCACAATAACATTCCATACACTGTCGTTTACTGCTATCTGCTGTTGCTGCCCAGTGTTGCCAAAAGTCAAATACTGCAAAAGCAGCCACTCCAGGGTCACTGTGGAGAGTTGGTCTGGTGCTGCTTGTATTTATAAGCAAAATTCCATACCACAAGATCTAGTTTCCCCGAGACAAGCAAATTCCCAAATACCTCAGTCTTTATCATTCAAACCTTACTCCTTTAAAACCACTGGTTGAATAAAAAATGGCTACTAGGGAGAATGGAGAGAGGCAGAGTTTGCGTTACTGGGCTGGGGGTCACAAGTAAGGACCAAGAGGAGAAGGAGAGAGAAGAGAAAGAAAAAGAAGGGACATGGAAGAGAAGACAGAGAGAACGGGAGGTCTCCATTAGGCATGGCGGACCAGCAGCACATGCCCCAGTGAAATGCCTCTCCAAAACACCAGACTGATGGAGCAGAAATAACTCAGGGAGATTCAGATGGCAAGTATTTGGAGAGCACAGTCGTGGAAGTCGCTAGACTAGTTAGGCATAGGGTAATCTCCCAGTAATTGCTCAGAGCCTAATAAATCATAGTTGGAAGCTAGACAGTAATAAGCATAATTCATATTTAAAAACAGGTCACTGGTGGCTAAGCCCTAAAGCAGAAAGCTCAGAAGCTCAGAATCATACAGCAAGCCTCAGAGTTTGGAAGGCATAAGTCTCAGGTTCTGCAAATCCAGTGTGTATACCTGGGGAACACAACGAGCCAGAATTGACAATAACAGAATTCATTTTACCTGTCCTCAATTCTGACCCAGGTAAAACAAAAATATCTCAACCAGCTTATCAGAAATGCTATAGTCCATTGTCTTATTACAATGGAAATTATTGATCATAAATAAATAAAAATATTATAGACTTAAAATCTGAAACCTAATTGTTTTAATATATAAGGACATTTAAATGATAGCTTTGCTGATAGCTACAAATGTGTATGAGGTTTTATACTTTATACTCATTTAGAAAAATGCCTGGTTTATTTACATTGTTTTCAAGGAGATAACAAAGTTAGCTTGAATACCAATTATAAGGATGTAGATTTTCATTTATCTAACTTTATCCTTTTGAGATTAAGAATAAAAATCTACTATAACTTTGAGTTTTTTCTTTGTTTTATAAAATATACTGACAAGCTTATTGTTACAATGTAAACAGCTTATTTTAAGAAATGAATAGAGCTTTTCAACCATTTCTCTTTTAACTCTTTGAAGATATGCATACTTATTACATACTGTTGAATAAAAATCAAATCATACTTATTTGTCATAATGTTTTCTCTTTTTAACATAGATGTTTTTGAACGGTTACAAAGAGTTATGTGTTGCTATACCAGCTAGTTAAATGAATGCTATATACTCAAAGTCATCTCAAAATAGAACTGCCGATCATATTATCTCTTTTATATTCTTTGTTTACTTTTATTTCAACTTTGATGCACCTATTTTTCTTGATTTAATTAATGGGTGATTATAGTTATAAATTAAATAAGGTATGGCCACGTATCTATAAAACAACTTAACATTTTAGTAGCTTCTGCTTCTTTGTAAATATGATGGTGAGAGGCCTTCTTGATAAAACAAGGAAATGTATAATCTGACATGTAAGCAGGGAAAAAATTGTAACAATTCTGAAGATTAAAATGAATTAAACAAAAATAAAACATGTACTTTTTGTTAAATGCCCAATGGATGAGTGGCAGGTTAGAAACAGATGCCAAAATAACTGATAAAACTGAATACAAATTGCATAAATAATACAAGATATAGTTTAGACAGACATGACAGGGGGAGTTAAACAACTCAGAAAAATACCATGAGGATATAAAGCACAATTGAATCTGAGTTTCAGAATAAGACAACAAAATCTGCAAGGAGAAATAATCAATTATTTACAGGATGTACAAGAATTGTTGGAATATATAGTAGTCTTCATATCCTGTAAACTGAATCATAAGCAGAAGATATGCACATAAATAAAGTACTAGATGCACCACCACAAATCTACACATTGAACAGAGACAGTCAGTGACTCACGACAAAGAGAAGCACTGTTAACCTGGATTCAATAATAGTAAGATTCAAATGTATATAATATGATATGTAGAATTATATATATAACATATGTTACATATACACATGCATGTAGTGTTGAGAAGATGCCTGTCAAATGAAAAATAGACACTCAATGAATCTATCTCTTAGAGAGGGAGGAATAAAGACATTTTGGGGACAGCTGTAAACCAACAGACAATGAGAAGAAATTTTAAAAATACTCTAAGCAAATATAAAGTCTATGTTACAAAATGGAAGAACAGGTAAATATATAGCTATAGCTCAAGCATGTGTATGATCTCAAGCCAATATTAACATACAAATAAAGTAAGATTACAATACCTTAGAATGTAATGATAATTAATCAAAACAAGAGCATGAGTTTGAAAGGAGGTTTACAGGAGGGGTAGGAAAGAGGAAGGAGGAGAAGTATTGATATAATTATATCATATCTCAAAAAGAAAAAAATTAAATATATATCAATGAAAAATTTTCAGTAAAAACTAGATTGTGCAAAAGCTCAATTGAAGTGCTTAACCCAGAGATTAAAGTTACCAAGATGGGAGAAAATTCCTCATTCTTAAATATGTTGAACATGGAAAACTGACCATCTGAAAGACAAGAAAGATTCTTTACAAATTTAAATAACTTACATATTACATTTTCTAGCCAAAATGCAATTGAAGAAAATATAATAGTAGCTGTTAAATGTGCTTACATTCAAGTATATATTGTACATCGATCATATATGTACAATGTGGTTCTTTTAAGTGTCTAAGGGGCTGGACTGATGATGGCTCAGTGGGTAAAGTCTTTACCACAAAGTCATTAGGATCTCTGTTCAAATGCTCAGAAACCATGTGAAAGCCAGGTATAGGAGTGACATGGGAAGTTGAGACCACTTGTTTCTGCTAGCCACAAAAAGTGACCATCTCAAATAAAGTTCTGTGTCACATGCCTACCCTCACAGACATATATGCACATATCATTACCAGAAGTTTTAGAGGTAACTAAGAAAAGGTATATTGGGGGTGGGGGGGGAATCAAAACATCAGCAAATGACAAATGACCCAATCCCCTCCCCCCTAAAAAGGAAGGGAGGAAGGAAGGAAGGAAGGAAGGAAGGAAGGAAGGAAGGAAGGAAGGAAGGAAGGAAGGAAGGAAGGAAAGGAAGGAAATGAAAAAGTGTGCTATGAGTAAAACAGAAAAAGTGAAAAGGAAGGTATTCATCATCCTCACAATCAGGGAAGTGCTAGTGAAAACCAGTTTGAGATTTCTTCCATCCTACCCTAGTTAGAATGTTTAAGATAAGAATACAGCAGACAACAAAGGCTGGAGAGAATTCAGCGGAGGAAAATCATTCACTGTTGGTAGAATTACAAGGTAGTGCAGTCACTATGAAAATCATTGTGAAGAATGCTCAAAAAGCTACCTACTGTAAGACCCAGCTACACCACTCCTTCACATCTAAGCCAAATGCTAGATCTCCTTCTACATGGATGCACTTTAAGCCGTGTTTTATTGCCTCCCTATTCACAATAGGTAAGAAAAAGAAGCAGCCTAGATGTCTATCAAATGATGAATGGATAGTGAAAATGTGTCATATATGCACAGTGGAATCCTATTCAGCTTAAAAACAAATGACAGCAATTGGGTAAAACTGGAAACTCTTCTCAGGAAGATAACCCCGATCCAGAAAGACAAGCCCCATTCTCTGATCTGTGTCTCATGGTTGGTTCTTTAGTTTCTTTACCAAGAAGCCAGGAAAGTAACAGGGGGCCATGGAGGGAGGGGGAAGAAGGAGATTTAGAGAGAGGTTTATAGGGCGCTTGAAGAGGGAAAGAACAAAATGGAAAGGGGACTTACCTTGGGAGGGAAAGGAAAATAAAAAGGGAGAGGGATAGAGGACAGATAGCACATTAAGGGTGTCTGAAAAAAAATGGAAAACTATTTTCTAAGGCTACTTTAAATAATATGTGTGTGTGATTATGTATCTATTCATAGTTGAAACTGAGTTACTACCACACACTTTGAATGAGAACGACCCCCATAGACTGGTATACTTGAATGCTTGGTCCCTAATTGGTGGAGCTGTTTCAAGAAAGATTGTGATAGAGGAAGTGTGTCTAGAGGAGCGTGTGGGCCCTGTGGTTTTAAGACCCCATGCCATGCCAGGTCAGGCCCAGTTTCTCTCTCTCTCTCTCTCTCTCTCTCTCTCTCTCTCTCTCTCTCTCTCTCTCTNTCTCTCTCTCTCTCTCTCTCTCTCTCTCTCTCTCTCTCTCTCTCTCTCTCTGTGTGTGTGTGTGGTGATCCAATTTGTCCTTAAGGATGTAAGCTGTTACTAGCTACTGTTCCAAAGCCATGCCTGCCTGCGTGCTGCCATGCTTCCTGCCATAATGCTCACAGACTCACTCTCTAAAACTCTGATCGAGCTCCCCGTCAGATGCTTTTATGATTATCCTTGGTCATGGTGGCTCATACCAGCAATAGAAGTGACTAAGACAGACTGTCTAAGCAGAGCCCCAGGTTCCAGGCAGAGAGAGACCCCCCCTTCCAGCTGTTCGTCATAAGAGGACCAAGAGACACCCCAAAACCAATACCGGATATTGCCATTTTCTCTGGTTGCTTCCAAGAACTACGGTAAGACACCGCATATGACACAGGACTTGGAGGAATTGTCATGGAAGCATCCCTGCTGACTATAGCTCTCACAGCATTACATGGTCACATGCAGCCAGCCAAGAGGTAAACCTTTCTCCTACCCAACTCTAAAACCCGTGAAACACTGATCATTTAACCAAGACATCTCAATGGTATAATAACAGCATTACTATCTCTGGGGCAACCAACAGCTGCCTACCTGGTTGTAAGACTCAGTCAGTAACAGGGAACTTGTTCCTGGTACTGGGAACTCGGCGAAGAGCCTGTGGCTAGAGGCATCATAGAGTGGAACACACTACTGCCATTTTTTTTTTTTTCTAAATCGCCATTAGTTCCAACTGTGTTCTAAATATTTATCTTCCTACTCACAAGTGAGTGTAGCTTTCGCCCCTCATCAAAGATGCTTCGTTTTGTGACAAAGGCTCCTAAGAGAGCCATAACTGTGAGGTGCCTGATCCCAATTGATATATCTATATCAATTGTAATCTTTACACCTCAGGAACACAAGAGAAGAGAACCCAGAAAAATTGTAAGAGCTGGAGGACTAAGATTTGCCTACTGCAGATTATGTCTTCAAGACAGGTTAGGAATGCTATAGCAATGAATCCTCAATAATATGGCTGCCTGCACAAAATTGAACAATGACAACAGTTGACATACCAATGTGGATGGGGGAAATATCATGAATCCTGACCTGAGATGATGTGCATCAGGCAATCAATGGCTGCTGAGGGGAGGAGAATGAGTTTTCACCAGGGACAACACTGTCCCATAGATCATCTATTCAAAGTGGTTAGCTCTAAACACATTCACACATAAACAACACTAATGGAACTATATATATATATATAGTTTTATATATATATATATATATATATATATATATATATATATATTAATATATATATTTTAATTTATATATATTTAAATATATAAATATATATTATATATTATATATAAATATATAACTATATATATATATATTAAAATTTATACTAAAAATGTCATCGATTATAAAAAAAAGGGTGGGGAAGACAAAAGGAGTTGGATTGGGAGACAGGGAAATGGAAATGCTGTCAATACAGTGTACACATGTGAAATTCTTAGTAAGTTAAAAATTTAAAAAACAATTGAATAAAATAAAAACATAAATATAACAGAACTCCATTCAATTGATCTAAAAGTGCTCATGGTAGAATCTAAATGCAAATTGGAACAAAATTATTTTTCATAGACCACACATACCAAGATGTGTTTAGAACTTGATATTTGAAATGAAGCCTCAGAATTAATGACTTAGAAACATCTTACTGATAATTTTAATACAAAGGAAAAAAAACCCGAAGCAAATCAAAACAACAATAAAACCAACAACAAGAAACAAAAAAAACCCCACAAAAACAACAATAAAGACAAATACAAAACAAACAAAACAAACCAGGAGAAGCTACCTCTCGGCAGTCATTCTGGTCCTCTGGTTCTTATAGTGTTTCCGTTTCCATGATGTTCCCTGAATCCCAGATGCAGGGGTTCTGTTGTAGATACATTAGCTGGGTTCCAACACTCACAAATGGAGATCTTACAAGTACCAGTCGGGTTCTGGCACCCACAAATGGGGGTTCTTTCAATGGCCTCTACCTGCTGCAAAACCAAAAGAAAAACGAAAGAAAAAAATTACAGGACAATGAAGAAATTAGTGATGAGGCAGGACGGTCAGTGGGGATGCCGTAGGATCAACAAAATCAGAAGGCAAACCTTCCAAAAGTCTGAATTATCCAGGATGGGTAAATTCTGGTTTATTTTTTAAAGAATATTAAATTTTATATTTTAAAAGAAACATTTTTATAACCTTTAAAAAAATTAAATTAGCAGGTAAAAACCTCCCAAAATTACTAGGGCTACTTATCTCCTCTGCCAAATGCCAGAGGCTTTTTTTCTCTCTAGGCTTTGTATAAGTTTTTTTACCAATGGCAAATGGAGAGAAAAACAGAAAGTTCACAAAATTACGTTGTACAGCCAACCTAAGTTCATCATCACACTCAAGAGATAAAACTATAAGTCTAATTTAATGAGTAAAGATGGAAAACTTAAGCAAAGAATGATATATGGATTTACCTCACCAATTATCTACTATTGAGTACAAAACATGTTTGTTTTTCTACCGATGCAGAAAAAGAACAGAGCAGAATGAAAATCCATCCATCTCCTTACAGCCTTTCATCACACTGGGAACTGGAGGAAAGCTAGCTCATTATTTCCTTCGTTCCGCTAGTCTCTGCCTTGATCTGGGCTCTGGATGTCAAGGCCATAGGACAGAGCTGCTTAGGGCCCCTACTGCAGCTGTATGATGAACTTGGACACTGTGAACAAGAAACTTGAGTGATGGAAAGAGGCTGGCCGGCCAGGCTGTTTGCTCCCTGCAGCATGCTGCAGTTCAGAGCTTGTGAGCCCAGGTTCTATTAGTTCAGTGATAACTCACAGTTCTGGCTCTCTTATAGCAGGTCTCGGGAAGTGAAAACTCGTTTTATTGGATTCCTTCCCTACCCCTGCTAACACTTGTATACCTCTCTCTTCAATCAATAAGCCTCAAAAAATCTCATCTGATGTATTATTAACCCGTGCTACGGGGTAAACTACGTGGGAAGGAAGGGTTTCAAACGACTAACTAGGTTAAGATGTGGTCTTTAGGATGCCTCCTTATCCAGTGTGACTGCCAGCCTCGGGAGAGTTTACAACTTACACAGGCACCAAGATGCTTCTGGGAAGTGAACATTAAACTCACAGCCTACAGAATGGAATGAAAATCAATTTATAACATTCAAGCACCCAGACCACATTTTATTAGAGAACCTCTAGGCAAACTGATATAAGCAAAGCTGTTAAAAGATACCCACTTACATAAAAAAAAAAATAAGCACAATTATCAACATGTTAATCATTAATATTGGAAAGTGTTTCTCTTGATATCTATGTCAAGGAAAGACCCTTTTACTTCATCTATTATATGCTGGAGCTTAATGACATCTACATCGCATCTACCACAACACCTGGCAGAAGCAACGTGACATGGAATAACATAGAATAGGTTTCTTTTGCTTCACAGTTTCAGTCAGCTCGTCCTATTAGGAAGGACGTGGCAGCAGTTCAAATCCTGGACACAGGACCTTGTAGTTGTTGCTTCCTATTCATGTCACTGGCAGATCAGCAAACAGAGAAGGTAGAAAACGGGTTACAGCCTTCAAGTTCCCATCCCCTGGCAACCTACTACCTCTGACTCCACCACAGTTCATGCAGGATCCACAGTCCCACAAAATAGCATCCCTACCTGAGAACTTAAAAGTTATCACAGTGATGGTATTACAGTGTCATTAACAGGGATTCCTAAAAAGTATACAGTAAACTATGCTTTATCTAAAGTTGTCTTCACTAACGTTTTTACAGGGCAGACAACATAATAAATATATTTCAATACAATTATTAAAGTCATCAAATAAAATCATTTATAATTTTGAACATATAACAACAATTCCTTTACAATCCAACATAGGAAGGCCAAGCATTATTTCATGGTCTGTCTAGAAATGCACTCAACCAGGAAGGTGAAATAATATTTACAGTTAACTGTCAGAGACAATAAAAACTGTTTTGTCTATCACAAAACTTTCTTCATGAAAAATCTAGGCAGTTTGAACTACGGGAGCTTAGATGTTCATTTTGCTGTTGTCTACTGGAACATGAATCACGTTACAAATAATAAAATGGTAAACATACTGTAGGCAGGTACAATTATAGCAGAAGCAGCAATGAAACGCTTTTAAAATCCTTTCTTGTCTTTTGTGATTTTAAGGATATTTTAAGCTTTAAAAGTGTGTGTGTGTGTGTGTGTGTGTGTGTGTGTGTGTGTGTGTGTGTGTACGTAGATAATGTATGGTCTACAAATGAGAGAAAAAATATGATATTCATCTTTCTGAGTCTGACCTAGTTCTTTTAATATAATTGTCTCTCATTGTATTCATGTTGTAAATTCGGCAGCAATGGCTATAAATAATCTGTGAATAGGCTGTGAAGAGGCTGAGCCAGAGAGGACAGAATTCTGCCTGTGCACCTCACAACACTATTCATTCAAAAACTACTTACAAAAACTATAATTGTCATTTTTAGATCCATTAGTAAGAAATGATTGCAACTGACTACCGCACTGAAGAACTGAGAAAAATGCATAAAGTTGATATGAAGTGAATTTAAGACTTGATATGAAAGAAAAATTATGAACAAATATAATTATACAAAATATATACCTACTTCAGAGTAAGAAAGAATTTATGATGAAGTAAAAACCCACATTATAGTGAAAATATCAGTAAATTCGACTACATTAAAATTTATACAGAAAATGTGCTACATTTACACAATGGAGTACTACTCAGCTATTAAAAACAATGAATTTACAAAATTCTTAGATAAATGGATGGATCTGGAGTTACCATCTTGAGTGAGGTAACCCATTCACAAACGAACACATATGATATGCACTCACTGATAAGTGGTTATTAGCCTAGAAGCTCAGAATCCTTCTTAGAAAGGGGAACAAAATACCAATAGAAGGAGTTACAGAGACAAAGTTCGGAGCCGAGACTGAAGGAACAACCATCCAGAGACTGCCCCACTTGGGGATCCATCCCATAAACAACCACCAAACCCAGACACTATGGCAGATGCCAACAAGAGCCTGTTGACAGGAACCTGATATAGCTGTCTCCTGAGAGGCTCTTTCAGCGTCTGACTAATACAGAAGTGGATGTTCAGAATCATCCATTGGAAGGATGAAGGAGCTAGAGAAAGTACCCAAGGAGCTGAAAGGGTCTGAAGCCCCATAGGAGGAACATCAATGTGAACTAACAGGTAACCCCTAGAGCACCTTGGAACTAAACCACCAATCAAAGAAAACACATGGTGGAACTTGTGGTTCTAACTGTATATGTAGCAAAAGATGGCCTAGTTGGTCATCAATGGGAGGAGAGGCCCTAGGTGCTATAAAGGTTCTATGTCCAAGTATAGGGTAATGCCAGGACTGGAAATGGGAGTGGGTGAGTTGGGTAGCAGGGGGAGGGTGATGGGGTGGGGAATTTTGGGAGGGGAAACTAGGAAAGGGGATAACATTTGAAATGAAAATAAAGAAAATATCTAATAAAAAATTTAGACACTGAAACCATCAAATGTCACCTAAAATATAAATTAAAAAAAATTAAATGAAAAACATAAGCCAGGTGCTTTAGGAAGTTATCTGGAAGGTTCCCCCATCAAAATAAAACTAATATAAATTTTAAGTGGATGAATAACAAAAAATAGCATACAATCTTCTGTACACAAAGGAAAGATAAGCAACAGCCTTATACTGAGGCAGGAGGAATACTTTGCACAGCTGCACTGAAGCAGGGCATATCTTACAGAAAAAGTCAAAGGTTCTTATTTACATTCTCATCAGAGCAAAGAAAACCCAAAATTACCATCATTTTATCATACTGGCAAAAGTGCTAGGAAACAGATTAATATCAAGTACTGGGAGATGTCTGAAGTGATGCGAGCTCAGTCACAACCTGAAGGAATGTATCCTAACCTATTGGAGAAGCAATGTGGACTAATGTCTGCCTATATATGGAAATGCCCTATTACCAAGCCCCTCCACTCCAAGATGAATGGCCTATGGAAGTGCTTGTGCACAATCAGTGAGATCCAGACACAAAAATGCTCATAAAGAAAATGAGCTTCTAAATATACATCAATAACACAAATAAATTCTAACCAATATATGCAGTGGAATAATAATGAAAACAAACCAATTCAACAAGGATGAATTTTAAGACATCATATGTAAAAGAGGAAAAATCCAATCCTAAAACAGTATGTGAAGTCTGGTTCAATTTATAGAGAATGAAAAATGGAGTGATTTTATAATATTTAAGAATATTGTGCATATGATTAGATGTCTATACTTGCATATGTATGTTTTTGCATAATACAAATACTGATATATGTGTTTTAAATTGTTTGACATATTTTCAACGAAAAGGAATCAGTTGGGCAAAGCTTAGCACAGTGGTGCCTTCCGGTAAAGCAGATAGAAACGGACCTGCTCATGCAGGTGGTAGGTCAGTCATTAAAGTGTCACAGCAGTGATGACTACCAGAATAAATACATACAGCCAATAATGTTTTTAAAATGTCAGTGTCGTATTTCCTAACCTTCATATGAGACACTCCTGCATTCACTTAATATTATGGATGCTTTTTATACCTCTACTGCTTCATACACTATATCTCAAAATATGTAAAAGTATAAATGAAGGCTACATAACAACATTATGATAATGCATGACTTGTATTATTAGCTGATTAGTGCAATCATCCAATCTCCACTAATCACAGAACATTCTATTTTGAAAGTTGTTAAGACAATTATTCCATAGTTTGGGGACTATTTTAAGGTTGGAATAACAGATGTCAGATTCACTGTTCCCTTCATGTACCGTTAGAAGAGTCTCTTTGTTTAGGGTTTTCACAGGTGACCCATAGATAAACCTTAAGGATCTAGGCAAAGAACTCCAACCAAGCCCATCTAAGAGAAAATAATAAAGGAACAACTATTGGGGCAGAATGAAAGAAATGGGGAAAAAAGAGTCAATCAAATTAAAACTTGGCCATTTTGAAAAGAAAATTCACAGACCAAATCCTAGATTAAATTTTTAAAAACTCAAGTAAACAAAGCCACAAGTAAAATATGTCATAATTAAAACCAGTGCTAAAGGCATAAAAGAACCTATGATGCTATTGTATGGGTATTATTGTATTTCAGTGTTAAAGCACATGCCTGGCATGTTCAGGACTCTGGGTTTAATATCCAGCAGCACACACTAAAGTGCACACACACACACACACACATGCGCACACACATATATACACACATACAAATGTATATCTGCACACTACTCTTATGAACAAATATATGTGATGAACTGGAAAGTGTGCTGAGATAGATAAATTCTGGACATAGAAGGAATTCTACAAAAACTAAACTGTGACAATATTAAAAATAAGAAAATTCCTTTAATTAAAATGAACACTGAATCATTAACCACAAAAAAATTGCAGCACAGAAAAGTTAAGGACCAGATAGTATCTAGAGTGAAGTCTATCAAACATTAAAAAAAAATGTACCCCCAAATCTTCTCAAACTCTCAAAACTGAGGACACGTTGGGCTGCTGCTGAGGTAAAGCCCTCCTCTCTGGTTGGTTGAGCTCTCACCGTGTCTGAAGATTCTACACAGCCTGCTGGGCAAGACAAGTTGTCAATGGTCCTATCCTGCTCTAAGTCCTACAAGCTGCAACAATGACCAGTCCTGGAAAGAGCTGCATAGCAGTGCAATAGTATACCTAACATCCTGAGGATAACCAAGACTTATTGGACTTAACTCGTGCCCAATAGGAGGGAACTCATGTTTGCTACGATAAACCTATCCAACAACCTATGGCTGAAGAGTCATAAACCATAGAGAAGAACCTGTTACAACCATTTTGCTGAATGAATGTAGTATTCAACTGCCTTCTAAATACATACTTAAAACATAAATCTAAATACCCACTAATGGATGAGTGGAAAAAGAATTTGTGGTCTATAAAGGAAACAGAATCTTGTTTAGCCTTGAGAAGTCTCATCTCATGCACGTAAACCTTGAGAACGTTATATTAAGAGAAATAATAGGCTAGTCACCTAAATACAAAACTGTGCTATGCTGGTTGAATGAGAATTTTAAATAGCCAAGGTCATAGAATCAACATGGTGATGGTCATGTTCTCCGGAGCTTTGAGCAGAGTGGCAAATTTGGGAGTTACAGAGTTTTGAGTAAGCAAGGGAAGTTCTAGCAATCTGTTCCACAGCATTAGACCCAAGACCATAGAAGTTATGTGTAAATTAAAAATCAGGAAAAAAATTGACCTATAGAGAAGTATCAAAGATCTTCACTACTGCTGTTCCCTTTCCTTAGGCTCCTGCCACACTTGCTACGTTTGGTCCATGTGTCCAGCTCCTCCCTCATCTTCTCTAGCCACAGAGGCAGCATCACTAGGTTCAGAGGCTGATGATGTCTGAGGAGTTGCCTGAGCTGAGTCCTTCAGAAGAGGCAGTGAGTGTATCCATGCATGTATATGACTATATAAAACATGTCTGTCTTTCATAAACATTTTCAGTTTTGAAACTTGAAAACAACTGATTTTACTTGACAGTAATAAAATGTGGGCCGTTTTGTTTTGTTTTGTTTTGTTTTGTTTTGTTTTCTTTAAGAATTAGAAATGTCAGAGCCCAACCTCTTAGTGCAGGCCTGTAATCCCAGCTACTTTGGAGGCAAGGGCAAGAGGAGAAACAGAGCATTTCATCCTTGAACTTGATGGAGAGGTGCCCGACCGTGCTTCCCTGTGTCTCTCCTCACAAATATCACTAGAGGACACTTTTTTTCCCAACTTTCCCCCTCTAGCGACAGTTTGGAATGGCTCCCCACAACCCTTGACTTGGCATTCATCCACTCTTCCCAGGCCACACAGCTCCATGCTTCCAGGATGCAATCACATCGATTTTCTCAATGCTTAATCTACCCAGTCTCCTTGTCCCTGTTGGACTGAATACTACCTCACACTTACACTCTATCCGCTAAATATGCAGAAGGATGCAATTCAAAACACCAATGGCTGGGGTTTATTTCTCAGACTGGGATCTGGACCTCCTGGGATAATGCTGGGCTCTGTGGCTCTCTACCACTTACTCTTGATTTGGACTCTGGGAGTAGAGATGAGGAGAGTTTTTCTCACTTCAGTAAACTGAGAAAATCCCTTACAGGCATGTCCAGAGGGTAACGGCAGCTAGGTTATCCCCGACAGGTATGCCCAGGGGCTTGCCTCATGCCTGGCTGTAGAAGTTACGCTAACTAAACTCTCGGGTTATCAGATTCTTACAGATTTTTAGAAATGGAAGATCTAGCTCGTTTCATCTCCATTGTCAAGTAAAAGTGTCATTATGAGTCATTCTGTCCTGTCTGACAGACACAATGACAGAAACCAAGGTCAAAAGTCACCAAATGGCTTACCCAGAAGTATGCAGTTCATTAGTAGAAAAACGGAGTCTGAATCGAGATCTTATGACCCTCGATCCTTTGTATTATGTTTTTTGTCTATGGCAAAGACAGCTGTGTATGACCGCACAGGGGTAACAGCTTCTCCCCCAAATCACAATGACACCAAGGGATGGTTTAACAGATGGAGAGAAAGCATTGATATTGAACTTTTGCTAATGATTGCCAGGGCTTTTAAGCAGGACTCACCCCAGTATGATTGTTTCCAAAACAGAGCCCCCTGTGCCATGCTTACAGCTTTCTCTGGACTGGGTGGCACAGCTAGAGGCGAGTGCATAGGGCTAAGGCCAGTCATGGTTGACCTTGCCTTCTCACTTTGCCTTTTGCTTATCTAAGTTTCCAGATATGAAAAATGAAGACAAAGCAAGCACCTCCATCATGCATACACTGTGAGTTTTAATTCGCAAACACTGCTGTTAAGGATTTATTACATTGCGACAATGTTTCCACAGAACGTCTTTGTCTTTAACCATAGAAGCTGAGAGTCCTCCCCCATGAGAATCAAAAGCAGTCCATTGTTTTATGTACACCCACTGACTTTTACTTAGGAAAGGCTCTATAGGACTTGGCACTGAAACCAAAAAAAATAAAATTCTTTGTACCATTAAAGTGAGTCACACTCTCTTTATGGCCAGGCACCTGAAAGTATGTATGTACACCACAGGAATGCTGCCTTAACTAAACAATACAAAATCGTCGAAATCTTGAAAGACACACAGAACGCTCTGGGAAAGTCACAGTCAGAAACAGCCAGTGGGTCAACTGTAGGCTGGTGAAATTATCCCTCTTCGTGATCCCAGCTTTACAAGAGAAGGATTAAACTGCTTTCTCCCACCTGCCATACCTTCAAATTAAGTAATCTGGACAATTTTCTTAGCTGTGTAAAAAAAAAAAATCAGGCAAAGGCTAGAAATGAAAATATACTCTGCTGCCTTTTACACAATTCAAACGCTCCGGTTATTGGCTATAAATTGCGTGTTCACGGAACAGCCATTTTCAAATTGCTTTAACTTTTTACCAAAGTGCTGCTTAAAATCTGTTCATTGAACACCAACTTGAATCCATCTTTTAATTCAGATGTAACAAAAGAAAGGTGGGGCACAACCAGCAGAGGTGAGCTGCAAGCTGTGCCCTGAGCTCCATCATGCAGCCTCCAGCCCATCTTCCTTCTTAAGGGAGCCTATAGCAGGGGGTGGGGTAGGAATAATCCGGGAGAGGTTAGCCTCTTCTCCACCAATCCCCTGCCATCTGGGTTCCCCAAGGGCACCTCCCAGAGCAGTGAGCTGCTTGCCATCTCTTGCGCTCAAGTTTCATGCCTACTGCTCGGCCTGACTTCCCTGGCAGACCCAAAAGGCCCCAGGAACATTTTGATACACAAGAGGCACAGCCAGCTGCGGTGAGCAGAATGATGTTCCCTGAGCTCCATTGTCAGGCCCACAGCTTTGCATGCCTCCCTGAGGGGGTTGCCAGAATCAGAAACATCCAACCAACACCAGGGAAAACCAGATGGCTAAAGGTTAGCTTAAAAACCCAATCAGAGCCAGGGCAATATGGCACACCAGAGATTATCGATCCTACTCCAACAAGCGCTGGATATCATAACTGCCAAAACACAAGACGACCTTAAGTCAAATCTTATGAAGATGGGAGAAACCTTTAAAGAGGAAATGAATAAATCCCTTTATTAAAATGCAGGAAAATATAATCCAACAGGTGAAGGAAATGAATAAACTTTTCAAGACCTGAAAATGGAGATAGAAGCAATAAAGAAAACACAAACTGAAGGAATCCTGGACATGGAAAACTGAGGGAGGAGAACAGCAACTAAACATGCAAGTGATGTTAACAGAGATGGAAGATGGAATCTCAGTTGTAGAATATGTGATTGAAGAAATCGATACATTAGTCAAAGAAAACGTTCAATCTAAAAAAAGAAATTCCTGTCACAAACATACAAGAAACCTGGGCCATTATGAAAAGACAAAACCTAATAATATAATAGGAATAGAAGAAGGCGAAGATTCCCAGTTCCAAGGCCCAGAAAATATTTCCAATAAAAATCATTAAAGAAAAATTTCCCCAACTTAAAGAAAGAGTTGCCTATAAACATACAAGAATCTTACAGAACACCAAATAGAGTGAACCAGAAAAGAAAATCTTCCCACCACACAATAATCAAAATACTAAACGTACAACAAAGAAGGAATATTAAAAGCTGCAAAGGGAAAGGGCCAAGTAATACCTGACTTGTCGCTGGAGATGCTAAAAGCCAGAAGGGCCTAAGATTTCACCCAGAGGCTTAGAGACCACAAATGTCAGCCCAGGCTACTATACCCAACAAATATTTAATCAGCATAGATGGAGAAAACAGTGTATTCCATGGCAAAACAAAATTTAAACAATATCGATCCACAAATCCAGCCCTACAGAAGGTGCAAGAAGGAAAACCCAAGGTGGTTGGCTATACCCAAAAGAAAACATAGGAAGTAAATAACTCCAACCCAGTAAAACCAAAAAAAGGGAAATGTTCATACTTCATACACACATACACCCACACACACACACACACACATACACACATACACACACTACCACTACCAACATAAGAAGAGTAGTCATTGGTCATTACTATCTCTCTACATCAATGGCCTCAATTTTGCAATAAAAAGACACAAGCTAGCAGAATGGATGTAAGAGCAGGAGCCATTGTTCTGCTGCATACAAGAAACACACCTCAGCAAGAAAGATAGACCTGACCTCAGAGTAAAGGGCTATGAAAGGGTTGTGTAAGCAAGCAGACTCAAGAAGCAAGCTGGAATAACCATTCTAATGTCTAATAGACTTTCAATCAAAATTAATCAAAAGAGGTGGGGAAGGACACTTCATACTCATCAAAGGGGGAAAAAAACTACTAAGATGATGTCTCAATTTTGAACATCTATGCCTCAAATACAAGGGCAGCCACATTTATAAAAGAAACATTACTGAAGCGTAAATCACACATGGGACCTCACACAGTAGTACTGGTAGACTTCAACACCCCACTGTCACAAATCAACTGGTCATCCAGACAAAAACTAAACAGAGAAATAATGAAACTAACAGATGTTATGAATTAAATGGACCTATCAGATATCTAGGGAACATTTCACTCAAACACAAAAGAGTATACCTTCTTCTCAGCACCTTATGGAACTTTCTCCAAAACTGACCATACAGTCAGTCATAAAGCAAGCCTCAATAGATACGAAAACATTAAAATAACTCCTTGTATCTTATCAGGCCACCATGGATCAAAGCTAGGATTAAACAACAACAGAAATAACAGAAAATCTACAAACTTATAAAAACTGAAAAACTCTCTACTCAATGATCATGGATTCAGGGAAGAAATAAAGAAATTAATCCACTGCCTCCACTCAGGAGGCAGAGGCAGGTGAATTTCTGAGTTCGAGGCCAGCTTGGTCTACAAAGTGAGTTCCAGGACAGCCAGGGCTATACAGAGAAACCCTGTCTTGAAAAACCAAATAAATAAATAAATAAACAAACAAACAAATAAATACTTTCTAGAATTCAACGAAAATGAAAGCACAACACCCAAATTTATGGGACACAGTGAAATCAGTGTTAAGAGGAAAGTTCATAGCACTAATTGCCTTCATCAAGAAATTGGCAAATAACCAGAGAAGAACAAATGTTAGCAAATATACATGAATCTTAGTGGAAACTTATGTTCACACATATATATATGAGTAACACTAAGTGGACTCAGATGTTGTGTTTATGTATAAATGTGTATATGGCTGTATATATAGCAATAATAATGAAGAGGTCATGAGTTTGATAAGGAGTGAAGGTAGTTACAAGAGGACTTGAAGCAGGAGTGGGAGACATGGAAATCATGAAAATATAGTACTCAGGTATAAAATTCTCTAAAAAATAATGTAATTTTTAAAAGTGATAATATAAAATTCAGATAACTAACAAATTTCTACTGAGTGTATTTTCTGACTTCCATTTCTTTTTCCTACCAACTCACTAAATTTACCAAGTATTAAACTCTATCCAAGTATTAAATTCTCAACAGCTATGTGCTGAATCTTACATCTGAACCTATACCCACAGTGTCCTCTGGGAGAGATGTACCTCTGCCCTCTCTTACTGGCAACTGCACCTGGTTCCCCAGCACTCAGCTTAGACATCACTGAGATAAACTCTAAACCTAAGGTCTCTTGCATATGATCCCCAAGGACTCTGTATTTGCTTTGTCACTGTATGAAATTAGATTTTCTCCTGTTTGTTTATACTTCTAACATATGGCAACCTTCACAGTGTCTAGAACCCCTCCCTCCCTAATTCATCTCTTTATCATTGGCATGTAGTTCCAGCTCCAGGCACAGAGAGTGTTCAGTAACATCATGTACATTCAGAAGAGGAAGTGAAAAACAAAAGTTAAATATGAAGGAAAAACGATAGGAAAGGGGAATTTAAATCTTAGTTGAGCAGTTTGTAAACATATAAATGCCAAGATGCAGAAGTAAATAAATTCCTAAAGTTGGTAATTGTGTCCTATAAGATGCCTCTTGACTATAAAACCAAAATATAGAGAGTAAACAGAATCCTAATTATATTTGTTTGGGAAAGTCAAGCCTTAAATTGTAGGTTACTTGAAAGATTAAATATTTTAATACATAAAAGAAGAATAGCATTAGAAGTATAGCTGAGCTGAGCTTTTGTAATGAATATCATTCTTTCTATATTATTTTGTAATACAGAGTTCATAAATAGAATCTACTTTAGGTGTGTTATATCAGAATACAGAATCATATTTCTCTGTCAAGGAGGTTGGTTCTATAATAAGTTTTCGGGACCACTCTTCAAATTTTTAACTTTAAATGTAGTGAGGGCTGGGAGAGTAGAGTGGAATAGAAGATGATAGAAGGCATAACCAGCAAGTATTATGGACATTACAAAAAAGTTATAGAGAAATATCCTATGTAGAAACTTACTAAAATATAAGCATGCATAAAATAGAGTTTAAGTGGTATTACCTTATAACAGGACAATGATGTTCCTACTAGGCACCACAGACAAATAAATATAAAGTCCAGGAATGGGTTTCCTCATTTGTAGTTGTTGGCCAGTAGAGCCCCATAAGTTCCCCAAGATTAAAGTCTATAGCCAATGTACTTGGCTAGCTTCTCTAACATTGATGTAGACCCTACTGATAAAGATACCACATATTTGAGCCATAGAAAACAGAGAAAGCAAGCTGGTACTGACCTGTAAGTTTCAACCCTTCTGGCTAATGTATCATGTAGGCCAAAGAAGGAGAAAAATAATCATCAATTGTATCTAGCTGTGATCCATTCAAGCTACAATTAATGGTCTGGGAAGACATTCTTATCAGTGCAGTAGTTACATGAATGTCCTGGGAGTAACCCACCACTTTCTGATTGGATTTAATGATTACTTCTTAAGATGAAGCTCATACATGGCACTCTCGTCAGGGTCCTGTGGCTAGACAGGACATAGGTACTAAGGGAGATCCTACTACCATTACTCTATGAAATGAACATAGTGTTAAAAGGATTTCTACTGTGTTAGTGTTGTGCCTACAGATTAGTACTGTTGGGGATGAATGCAGTGGCCAACCACAAGTGGTCAAGGTTCAGAGAATAAGGTATGTATCATGTTAAGCACTAGAAAGGATAGCTATGTCACACCACTGTCCCCCAAGGCTCAGAGATCTTTGGGGAAGAGAAGACAGAAAAATTTTAAGGACGAAAGATGATCTCAAGGAAATAGCATTTTTTTAGACACAGAAGGGTATTTATACATACGAACTCACAGAAGCTGACACCTCATGCATAAGGACTGTGCAAACTCAAGCCCAAAAAAAAAAAATCACAACATGGAGAGTTGGGCACGACATCACACCCCTAAGGAGGTACTGGCAACTGATAACTTTAGAGAAAGAAAAAGTTGATTTTCTTTCAGGTATGGCCCCTGGAAGATCAACCATGTTCACACATGCAAGAAGACATGGGCAGCATCAACTGTACTTGATGGGCTTAAAATTAAAATCAGGCATAAAGCTGGGTGGGTAAGAAAGGAGGTGGGTATGAGAGGAATATAGGGAGGGGTAAATATAAGCAAACTTCATTGTATGAATTTCTTTAGAAACTAAAAAAGATGAAGAAATGGCAGATGGCATTAGATGATTAAGGTCTATGTTTAAGCTTTATATTACACACACACACACACACACACACAGAGGGGGTTGGGGAGGGGAGGGGAAGGGGGAGAGGGAGAGGGAGAGAGAAATGGAGAGAGAGAGAAACAGAGAGACAGAGAGAAACAGATTTGTTGTTTGACAATCTCATAAATTAATATAATACACTCTAATTATTCCTACACTCATTTTCTCTCTTTCCTATTATCAGCCTTAACCTCCTCATTGATAATTGTTTTAAGACATGAATTGCAAGAAAAACAGAATTTTCTTTACTTTCTTGTTACATATATATACCCAATGTACCCTTGAGAACTGACGACTAAGGTTCTTTCATACATGAGTCCACGTATGGCTTAATAACTGAAATGTTCCAGTGAACTGCTATAATGCTAAATTCTAGTTGCCATAAACCTGAGGAGCAGAACCATTTCACATTAATTCATTTTAAACTATAACTTCTTCATTACTCAAACTCCAAGTCCAATTTTAGGAACCAGGACCACAATACGTTCAGTTCCCTCAATGAGTTCATGTTTTCCTGTTGATGTAATTTTCATATTACTCTTATTCCTGTGGACTTTCAAACTCGGGACTAATGGAAAATGAATCTCATAATTATATACCTAAGTGTGTGTGTTTACGTGTACTCACACAAACATACACACACATTCACACTCTCACAGTCTTTCTCTTGAGAAAGCTATGTGTCCTTGGATTTTAGTCTTGCGAGTAGAAGCAGGGACAACCCTTGTAAAGGAAAACATTTCATTGGGACTGGATTATAGTTCAGAGAATTAAATCATTATTATCATTGTAGAGAGCATGACAGCATGCAGGCAGACATGGTGCTGGACAGTTAGGTCTACATCTGCATCAGCAGGCATCACGAAGCAGGAAGGGAAAGTGAGCCACTGGGCCTGGCTTGAGCTTCTAAAACCTCAAAACCCAGCCCTAGTTATATCCTTCCACCAACAAGACTATACCTCCTCTAACCAGGCCACACCTCCTAGCAGCACCATTCCCTATGAGCCTATGGAGGTCATTTTCATTCAAGCCACTCCCTGGTCCCCACACTTTGTAGCCATATCAAAATGCAAAAGGCACTTACTTAGTCTAACTTCGAAAGTTCCCATAGTCTATCACAATATCAGCACTGTTTAAAAGACCAAAGTTCAAAGTCTCTTCATAGACTCATGCAATCTCTTAACTGTAATTCCCTGTAAAAATCAAAATGAAAAAGCAGATCACATACTTCCAGTATATAATGCCCAGTGATATACATTACCATTCCAAAAGAGAGGGAAGGAAACATAATGGATCAATATTAAAGCAAAGCAAGACCAAACACCAGCTGGGCGAACTCCAAACTCTGTATCCTCATGTCTAATGTGAAAGCCTGCTTCAGATCTCTAACTGTTTTGCTTTATTGACTGTAACACACTTCTTTCTTCTAGGCTGGTTCCAATCCCTATTAGCAGTTTCCCTTTGCAAGTATCCCAATACTCTGGCATCTCCAACATCTTGGGGTCTCCATGGCAAATCCAGACTTTACCTTTACAGCCTCATGCAGTGGCCTCTCTGGGCTTCCATGCAGGGACACACCTGACAAAGCCTAGTCTCGGGGTCTTTCCCTAGCCACAGGGGGAGATTCCACGACTCCCTTCTTGTATCTCTTATAGAAAATAAACCAAGAACCCATGTAACCAAGGCTGCCAAGTTCTGATGCTTTGGAGGCTAGAACATGGTCTTCACATTCAAACACAGTTTCACCAGCTTTCTATTTTTGATGGTTTTCTTCACAGCTTGAGCTTGTCCGTCCTGGAACTTGATCTGTAGACCAGGCTGCTTTAGGTCTGCCTGCCTCTGCTTCCCAAATGCTGGGATTAAATGTGTGTACCGCCACTGCCGTACCTAAAATTTTTTTAATTCCTTTCCACAAGTTGGAAGCTTACCTTGGTGAGGTCTTTTCCAAAGGTCATCACTCCCTTTATTCCACTTAGCATCAGATTGTCCTTTAGTCTGTTCAGCTCCTTAAATACAGGACTTAGCTCCTTTATAATCCCTGGTGCCCCATGTCTCCTCAATCCCTACCTTTGTATTTTTCTTTGCTCAGCTAGCTTATTTTCATTATAGAGCTGCATAAGTGTGGCCACTAATAACCAAGCAATACCATCTGTTGTAGTCTGTCTGGGAATCTCTTCTGCCAAAGCTGTTAATCCATAACTCTTCATTTTACCTTCAGGTCGAAGTTTTTTGGACAAGGCCAGAAAGCAGCCACACTCTTCTCCAAAATATCACAAGATGACCACACAGGAATGTTATTCTCCTCTGAAACCTCAAGAACTGAGCCCCATAGTTGAAGTCACTCTCAGCACAACTGCCTTCCATGCTGCTAGGTGTATGGTCCTTTAAGTCCCACTTAAGTGGTCAACCACTTTTTTCAGTCCAACTATCCCAAAGTGTTCCATACTCTTCCAAACAAAAGCATCGTCATGCCTATCATAATATCCCTCGTACTAACTTCTGAATTGGTTGGAGTTTTATTGCTGTGGGTAGATTCATGACCATGGCAAGTCTTATAAAGGAAAAGGTTTCATTGGGGCTGGCTCACAATTCAGAATGTCTTTTCTTGTCATGGTGAAAAGCATGCAGCACACAGGCAGACATGGTACTGGAAAGGTAGTTGAGTGTTCTATATAAAGATCCACAGGCAACAGGAAGAGAGAGAGTTACTGGACCTCGCTTGAGCTTCTAATACCTCAAGCCCACCCCCAGTGGCATACTTCCTTCAACAACACACTTATTCCAACAGAGCCACACCTCCTAATAGTGCCACTTCCCAAGGGCCTATTGGGGCCTTTTTCATTCAAATCACCACACCATGGATTGTGACTTTAGGACAAAAATCGGTATTTTAAATATCATTTCTGCGATACAAAGATGTAATAACTGACATAGTCAAAAAATAGTTGTTTCTTTCTGGCTTCAGAGTTGAATAAGAATTATTAGCTTTTCCATTTCTGATGCCAACAGATATATTATCCACACAGTGAAATGGCAAGTCCCAAGAGGTCTGCTGAATTTCACACATTTCCGTATTTGGATAGGAAAAGTGATTACAGAGGCTTGAGAGCCAAGCTACTAGGCAAGACCAGGCTTGTTGGATTCCTGTCATAGATCTTTGATGGTCAAAAGCAAACCCACAGGACTTCAGTCAAAGAGCACTCATCCAGAGAAGACATTTTCCCATCTCAACATACACAACACAAGAATAGGATTCTGTCCTAAGACAGGATCTCACCTTGGCACCCAGGGGTGTGTCTCTTCTTTTCTAGACAGAATGTGACAGAGCGCTTGGGAGACGTTTCGAGAACCCCATTGAACAAGGATTCTTCCAAGGTATAACTTGTATTTTCCTCAATCCTAAACCTTTACAGAGGTTTTACACTTGAGCTAGTAATAAGCATTTAGTTGTTTTTTTAAAAAGAGGGAGGCACAATCATGTTTGTTGTATGCAATCGTGTTTCTGTTGCCAGAGAGCCCATATGTTAACATGATTCAAATGGAGTACCTGCCACACCTCACAGAGATTTAATTAGGCTTACAGTAACTTTCGTTACTGCCTTTTGCTTGCTCAGTTTTGGAAGTTTCAGGTAAATGCTACCCATGGCGACTTTTCAGCTATTAATTATTAAATGCTTCTATATTATGCTTAGAAAAAAAATCATAGATAACAGAGAGAAATACTTCAGAAAACATTAGTTCCTGCTTTTGTTTTTAATAACTCTAGCATTGGACATGTTTGGGTTGGGTTATTCTTTATTTTCCTATTTATAAACTTTCCTCTTCTCTATCAAGAAAATGAATGAAAGACTAAAAACAATGAAGCTCATAGGTGTGTACCTAAGTGGACACATGTGCTCCATGTTCTCACATGCACACACACACACACACACACACACTAAGCTTACCTTTCTCATCACCATATGATGGCTTAAAATAAAATGGCATTTTCTGATTATTTTATATTCTTTCTCCTTCCTAAGTTTCCAGTGAACACTGTATGCCATTACCAATGTGTCTGTCATTAATTACTAGCACTATCCCTTAAATGCTTTATAGAATTAATTCAGAAGAACCCTATAAAATAAGTACTTAATTGAATTTATTGTGCTATAAAATATGGCATGGTATTTTTTATGTTACCTACATAATTTGATTTATTGTATATTCTTCTCAGTTCATTATAAACTATATGCTCACTGAATTAAAACTAGTGCCACAAAGAGCAGAAAAATGGGCATGCATGAATTCACTTGTCTCTATGTTCCTTCAATTTTTTTCATCCATCTTACTTCTTAACTGTGATGACATTTCATTTTTCTCCTTTTAAATTCATAAGTTCCATTTATGGGAGGGAGTAAGTTAAGCAATAAATAGCAGAGATAATTCATAGCTTAGAGTTGAGGAAAAGGGCAGAACCTGGTGGATTGAATGGGGATGTTGTGAGAGATATTTTAATGACAGCTGAACCACAGTCACAATAAAAACACAAGTTCTGTACTCCTCCAAACACGGCTATGGCTCATTATGTCTTTGATGCCTTTAAGTTCACAAAATGCATAGTCTAAAAGTGACATAGTAGCAGGAACATTATATAGGTATTGGATTTAAGGTTCCCATGCCTGGTACCATATTCTGGTGAAGAAATTTTAGCCAGGAAGCTACAGGTTCCAGTAGTTAATCTACTACTATTTTTTTCTAAATGGGTATAATTTCAAACTAAATTTGTATCTCTTCAACCGTAAATCAGTGCAGCTCTCAGAGACGTTTCTTTGTGTAGTGGGAAGTGGTTAACACAGAAACTCACACCTGGTCAAAGGGCAGAGAATAAGTGCTTTTTGAGTGCTCAGATATAAATGGGATATCTGGATCGCATGGTGGAAGCGTGAGCTGAAAGATCCAAGAGCCAGAAGTCAGGGAGTACTGGGATGAGAGACTGTTTCCTGGACATGACATGACCTCCACACTTACAGTCGAGCTCACAGAAGCTGTTGTTGTCTGCACCAGGTCAAGACAAATAATAATTGCAGGGAGGGGATAGAGAGCCCCTATCCCTTACTGTAGAGCTATTGACAATTGATGACTGCTGGAAAGAGAGAGTCAGCTTTATTTAAGGGGTGGGTCTCTGGTAAATCAAATATCCCCTGGAGCAAAGCCCCATATACATGGGTATCATTAAAGGTAGGAGATGACGTTTAGAGGTGGAGAGGGAGGACGTGGGAAGAATGGGGTGTGATTATGATCAAAATGAATTGTCTGCATGAATAAAGTTCTTAAAAGTTGAAATGTAGGAGGAAGACATTCAAATCCCTGTGGATGTCCCTGTATTGTAATAGGAATCATTTTGTGATTAGTTAATTAGTGTACAACAAAATGCTAACACCTCTGCTTGCTCTTGCACCTTTGAAGCAAAGGAGTAAACAAACATTTTCCTCTGTCTTTCCCTACACACTTCCTCTGTCATTCCCCTACACAACAGCATTGAGCCTCCACAGGACCAAGGGCCTCCCCTCCCACTGATGCCAGATAAGGCCATCCTCTGCTACATATGTGGCTGGAGTCACAGCTCCAACCCCCTCCTCTCTTCCTCCCTCCCAAGTTCCTCCCATCCTCTACCTCCCATGAGTATTTTGTTCCCCCTTCTCAGTAGTACTGAAGCATCTACACTTTGGTCTTCCTTCTTCTTGGATTTCATATGCTCTGTGAGTTGTGTCATGGATATTCCAAGCTTTTGGGCTAATATACACTTATCAGTGAGTACATAGCATATGTGTTCTTTTGTGAGTGGGTTGCCTCACTCAGGATGATATTTATAATTTCACCCATTTACCTGAAAATTTCATGAAGTCATTGTTTTTAATAGCTGCATAGTACTCCGTTGTGCAAATACCACATATTCTGCATCCGTTCCTCTGCTGAGGGACATCAATGTTGTTTCCAGCTTCTGGATATCACAAATAAGACCACTATGAGCATAGTGGAGCACGTTCCCTTGTGGCATGGTGGGACATCTTTTGGGTATATGCCCAGGAGCATACCAGTTCTCTATTAGATGGATAATTGGTAAAGATGTTTCATATTCTGTAGCCAGTTGCTTTGTTTGAATGATAGTGTCTTTTGCTACAAAAAAGCTTTTCATCTTCATGAAATTATTGTTAGCCTTAGTGCCTGGGCTATTGGTGTTCTGTTCAGAAAGTTCTTTCTGTGTCAATGAGTTCAAAGCTATTCTGTATTGTCTTTTCTACCAGATTCAGTATATCTGGTCTTACGTTGATGTCCCTGCTCCATCTGTATTTGAGTTTTGTACAGAGTGATAGATAAAGATCTTTTCCCCATTCTTGTAACTTTCACTTATACATCATTTTTGTTAAAGATGCTATCTTTACTCCAGTGTGTACTATTGTCAAAAGCAAGGCATCTTTTGGTGTGTGGAATTATGTCTTTATCATCAATTATACTGCACTGATGAACATTCCTGTTTTTGTACCAAATCTGTTATGTTTCTATTACTATAGATCTGTAGAACAACTTGAAATCTGGGACAATGATACCTCCAGTTTTTTTTGTTTGTTTGTTTTTCCTTTCTTGATTAGGATTGACAATTAAGGATTGTTTTAGCTATCGCATGTTTTTTTGTGTTTCCATATGACTGTGAAGGATTTGTTGTACCCAATTTTTGTGAAGAATTTTATTGGAACTTTGGTGGGGGGTTACATAATTAGATTGGTTTTTGATAGGATATCCATTTCACAAATATTAATCCTACCAATCCATGACTATGTGAGGTATTTCTATTTTTTTTGATGTCCTCTTCCATTTATTCTTCAGTGTTTTAACGTTTTATTACAAAAAAATTTTCACTTTGGTTAGAGTCAAGATATTTTTTGAGGCTATTATGAAAGATACTGGTTCCTTGACTGTCTTCTCCTGGGTATCATTTATATATAATAACACTGTTGACTTTTTATGTTAATCTTATATCCTGCTACTTTGTTGATAGTGATAACCAACTGTATACACTTTCTGGCAGAGGCTTTGGGATCTGTTATGTATAAAATCTTATCATCTGTAGAGAAGGATACTTGGCTTCTTCCTACACTACTTGTACCCTCTTGACCTCCTTTACTTGTCTTACTGCTCTAAGACTTCAAGTAACAGATTGAATAGGAATGGAGAGAGCAGACAACTTTGTCTTGTTCCTGATTGTATAGGTATACTTTGAGTTTCTCTTCATTTAGAATGATGCTAGCTACCTCATCCTTGCTTCCTGGTTTGCTGTATATTGTCTTTATTATGTTGTGGTATATCCCATGTATTTCATATCTTTCTAGTACTTTTACTGTGAAAGGGTGTTGAAATTTTCTCAAACATCATTTCTTCATCTAATGAGATGATCATATGGGTTTTTTTGTCTTTTACTTTGTTTATGAGATAGATTGTGTTTACTTAGTTGTGTATGTTAAACCATCACTGCATCACTAGAATGTATCCAACTTGAGCATGCTGGATAATCTTGTTTATGTGAATTTGATTTGCAAGTCTTATATTGACAAATTTTGCACATGTTTTCATGAGAGATATTTGTCTATAACTTTCTTTTGGGAGATGTTTTGTTTGGTTTTGGTATTGAAATAATTGTGGCTTCATAAATAATTAGGAAATGATCTTTCAGTTTCTACTTTGTAGAATAATTTGAGGAGTGTTGGCATTAATTTTTTGGAGGTTCTGTTGAATTCTATGCTGAATCTATCATGACCTATGTTTGTTTATTTTTGTTTTTTTTTCAATTTTTTATTAGATATTTTCTTCATTTACATTTCAAATGCTATCCCGAAAGTCCCCTATACCCTCCCCCCACCCTGCTCCCCTACCCACCCACTCCTACTTCTTGGCCCTGGTGTTCCCCTGTACTGAGGCATATAAAGTTTGCAAGACCAAGGGACCTCTCTTCTCAATGATGGCCAACTAGGCCATCTTCTGCTATATATGCAGCTAGAAACAGGAGCTCTGGGGGTATTTGTTAGTTCATATTGTTGTTGCACCTACAGGGTTGCAGACCCCTTCAGCTCCTTGGGTACTTTCTCTAGCTCCTCCATTGGGGGCCCTGTGTTCCATCCAATAGCTGACTGTGAGCAT
>NC_034600.1:56690497-56720390 GCF_900095145.1 Mus pahari
CTGGCATAGCCTCACAAGAGGCCACATTTCTAATTATTGCTTCTACTTCACCAGAATTTGAAGGTCAGTTTAACTCACTTATTTAATTTTTGTTTAATGTTAGTGGGTCATATATGTTAAGAATTTATTAATTTCTCTTAGGTTTTACAGTTTTGCAAGGATTTAATGAAAACATTATTGATAAACAGCATTTTATTAAAATAAAACATTGTTAATAAATAAAATGTTATCTTCATAACCATGTGAAGTAAAATCTTCAAACTTTTGAAGACTTGGACACAATTTTGCATATTCACAAGACTGTAGAGGAGGGACTCTTGAGGTAATTATGGCCAGTTCTGTAGCCTCACAAAGGAGGAAATAGAGACAGCAGTTTACTTAGACTCAATGTCTTAACCAATGACCAAGATGAAAATAAATTCTTCCTGAGATACAGGTCTTAACAGCCTTATTTTGGTATTATTTACTACTACTTTCAAGGTAGAGTTATTATTTCCTAACAATTGTCAGACAAAGGATAAAAAGGACCCCAAGCAACATACTGCCTAACATCTCTAGGTGAATGAAATAACCTGAAGTATTGTATCCTTCCTGAAGATTGCAGGGAGAGAGTGAATGATGAAACGACTATCATACACTTCAGATTCCCCATAACCTTTGCTTTCTACCTACTTCTGATAAAAATAAAATTTGGCAATAGGTGAGAACATCTAGGAATGATTCAGACAGTAAAAGGCCTTTTCTGAAAATCGTGAGGACCTGTGTTCAGATTCTCAGATCCCCACATAGAAGGCCTGATACATCAGAAGCACTTCTATAGCATAAGCATAAAGCGGTAGAGACAAGACCATCCCCAGGGCTTGCTAAGTAGCGAATCTTGCCAAATTAGCTAGCCCCATACAGGTTCTGAGAGACCCTAACTCAAATAATAAGGTGAAAAAAAACCACTAAGAATGACACCCAGCATCCATTTACTTCTGGCACACACACACACACACACACACACACACACACACACAAATAAAATTCAAACCATAAGAGTCCATGCAATAGTGCCCGTGGATAACTTTCCTTTCACCCATGAGGGTATGAGGAGCAGGTTTGGCCACTGCCCCAAGATGGCGCCCGGGACTGCCGCTAAGTCTAACGGCTAACAACTGACTTCCTCATATCCCTCAAGATAGCCATGTCCGTTAAACTGCACCGCACAGATGCACCATGACGAAAGATCCGATGATGTGACGAATGTAGTCCTGAGCCAATGAACTGGGCCTACGTGGAATGGGGTGATGGGGAGTGGATTAGAGGGTATAAAAGGGAGTGGCCGAGAGAGGTTGGGGAATCTTTTTACTGCACATAGTTATGTTCCTGAATAAACTGCTTTGAGAAGGACATCAGTTTCCTCACTTCTTTTCTGCTGGTCGGAGACAGTAGCGACATTTAGGGAAATTTCCTCACTAAACTAAAAAGTTGGGATATTTTAATGTTGTATCTCCGGACTTTGGAGACTACAATGTCTCTGGATGAATTCTTCTGTAGAGAAAAAGAAACCATAGTTGGAACCCAAGGTGAGAAGTCACCAATCCTGTATAACCCAGTCCAATGATTTAATACAAGCCAGCTCCGCCATCCAGGAGACAGAAAGTTTCAGAGCTAATGTTAGCTTTCTCTTAATCTCTTTATATCAAATAATGTCACTTACACTATTTATTGGTACTCATTTCAGGTTCTGATCTTGACAAATAAAATTTCAGCTTATCTACCCAACAGAAAATACATTTGTGTTTCATAAGCTCTGTATTGGGCGATTTTTTTTTTTCCTCCTTCCCTTCTCCCTCTTGTTCTGGCCCAGGAGCCCATTGACCCTGCTGGCTCCAGCCCATAGGTTGTTTGTTTGTTTGTTTGTTTGTTTGTTTCTCATTACAGATGGTTGTGAGCCACCATGTGGTTGTTGCTATTTGGACGCATGACCTCTGGAAGAGCAGTCAATGCTCTTAACCGTTGAGCCAGGCCCTGCATCAGGCGATTTTGACTCTGACCTTATGCTTTCTTTTGGGAAGAGTGATTCAGTTACCCATGGACAAAGGTTTTCCTGGGGTCACTCTCATGACTAGTTCATGAGTTTTTAAGGCACATTTATGGATGCAGAGCTGGACCAGCTGCAATTTTTCACTACAAAAGCTTGCTCCCTCACCTCATTAAGGATCTCTAGAAATTTAAAGAGAGAGAGAGAGACATTTGGACGCCAGTTGCACAGATGTCCATCTGGGCTTGTCAAGGGACACATAAAACTTTCAGGGATGCAAGTTTTACTTGTAATGTTTTGTTTTGTTTTTTAAATATTCCATGGCAGTTCAGAATCAACAAGGGGATGGTTTAAATACCAAATATAGGTTAAAGTTGGATAGCAGTATGAGAAGTTACTACACAACTAGGAGGTGATCTGATGAAGGAAACAAAAATAGTAATCACTTTGAAGTGACTTCCTCCTTTGCTATTGCTATCACATTAGTGTCAAGATTAAGAGAAAATCAAGTTTAACTCTTTCAAGTGCTTCCAAATGCCTATCATTTAAGAGAACAACAGGAAAGAGTACTTCATAGAGAAGTACCCTCTCCTATTGGTGTTCTAATCTCCAATTGTCCATTTGCCTACCAAATGTTTGTCTCACACCCAACACATGCCTAGGATTGAAGCAGAAACACGAACAATGCCTAAAAGGTCTTCCAAGGGTGCCTATAAGCATTGCATAAGGATATGTTAAATGTTTTAAAAAGTCATCATTGAAATTTTGTCTCAATGCATTACCAGGTTCTAGGAGTGGCCTACAAGAAACCAATTGTACTTCTACATAGAAGCTAAAAATTGAAAATAGAAGAAAAACAGGATTGTTGCACTTTGAAAAATAACACATGACATCTGAGAGTAACTGAACGGGTGCTTCTCCATATGCAAATTAACAAAGATGAGGACACTCAAGCTGGAAGAAACAGGACCAACGCACAATATCTTCATAAGAGAAAGAGCCAGGTATGTTTGGGTTGGGTGAGTAGGAATTCTGATATTGAGAGAATAGAAAGGTCCAGGAGTGGGGTGGGTTATAGATACACCACTAGAAATATAAGGAACACTATCATTCATCTAGATTTTAAATTCACTTGCATGGAATCAGAAAACTAATGAACTGAAGCCTTTTCAGAAAAGCAGAATTTGGAAAGAAAATAAAGGTGACTTACATGGGTAACCAAAAGAATGATGTGGTGGTTTTTAAGTCGATTTGTAAAGTTTTGGCTACTCCTATCAAAAGATGAAGTCTAAGTCTCCTTCCTTGAACATAGACTGAATTATGTTACTTATTTCCAACAAATGGAATATGGAAGAAGGGATTGACCATGGCCTCTCAAGCTCAGCCATGGCTGGGATGGCTTTCATCTGGTTGTTCCTCCTCAGTCCTCCACTTGGTTAGAAAGACAGGCCTTAGACTGTGTGGATAACCAAGCAGATTCACAACAAGGTCCCTATGAAAAGTAAATCGAGACTTTCTCATCAACCATGTGAATGAGCCACCTGGACAGCATACCCTTCAACCTCAGGAGTCTTTGTATATGATTGGGTCCCTGGAGATACCTTGGCTCTGTCTTTAAAAAACAAAACAAAACAAAACAAAACAAAACAAAAAACCAGACCTTAGCTCCAACCTGAGGTGACACATTTCTGAATTTCTGGGAGGCTCATCAAGTGTGAACTGGTTTGTTGCAGTGCTTTAGTTGATGATGGTTGGAGATGGTACACCACCCAAAAGGTTGTCCTTGTCAAGATTCTGGAATGTGACCATAGCCATGATTAGGGCAAAGAAGAAATAAACAGAAAATATTCAAGAAGATAAATCTTGATGGATTGTTTACAGGGGAGTAAAAGAGGTGGGTGGCTTTGAGGAAAGATTAGAATGCTGCTCATGCATATGCACTAGGAAAGGTAGTATTAGAGAGAATAAATCTTTTTATCCTGCAGCTATACAATGTAGTACAAAAGTAAGCTATGCTGCAAATGACAGAAAGTTGAAATGACAAGATTGCCTAGAAATTGATATGTTCAATTACCCTATTTTCACAGACAAATGCAAAGCAGTCCTACAAGCCCCTGTGTTGTGAAGGACCTCATACTTGGCTTAATTCTCTGCTCTTTCCTTCTTGAAATTATAAATCAGATTTCAACAAGAAGCTCAGCTCTGTCATTTTGCACTGGGCCTAGAGAGTAAATATCTAACCTGGTGTATGTTCAGCTTTCCCCTGTTGATTCAGGAAGAATTATTTGGTGGCTGGAGGATTATCTTCTCTCAATATAATGCTCAGATAAGGCAAGAGAGAATGGGACAGCATTTTTCTGACCACTCCAGATTGTTTTCCACTAAACAGTGTGTTCCTATTAGTTGCCATTTTCCAGCTGGTGAGTCACTGTGATAACAGTTGGTCTAAGACACTATTTGCATTTAAAGAGCTAATGCACAACATTCCTGAGACTCCAATATGAGTTCTGCTTCAAGAAGACAGGGATCCCACTGTGGAAATGTTAACACAACAGTAAATACCAAATCTACAAGTTATACTGTTGTATAATACTGTGTAGCATGTTTCAAATCATGCAAGGTTATTGACACTGCAATAACCTGGGCCAAATATTGAAGAAATGTCATGTTCTCAGTGAGTTCTAGTTCCTGATAGTAAACTGGAAATGTTTCTCCAAACCTAATATGCTTGAGAAAGAGTAGATTATTATGCCAAAACCAGATAGTACTTCTATTAATATAGTTTGATAGGAGTAGCATATAGACACTTAATCTACTCCATTAATCTGTAAAAAATCTTAATTTCAGGCTCCACCTACATTATTCTTTGATGAGTGGCCAATGAATATTAGGTTGAAGAGCTTAAAGCATTGTAACTTTACATAATATGATAGAATATTTGTAAGCATATTTCATTTCTAAAGCTCTGAAATTTAATTATTTGATACCTGAAGTTTCATTTATTAGGAAATAGAAAGAAATACAGTGGCGTTAGTAATAAAAATAAAAGTAGTGGCAAAGCAATCATCTTTGCTTCAAGAGATCCACAATCATCATTTTCCATAATGTTAGTCTAAATAGAACTACAAAATTAAAACATTCAGAAGCAAAGAATGGTAATGGAAATGGGACATATCACAGTGGTCTTTATAGCTAGATAATTAGTTCATACAATTAAGTAATTGGGAAGGCAGAGGAGTTTTTATAGCCACTCAGTATTGTGTATTGCTTCCCAGTTCGTTAGGGAAGAAAAAAGAATCCTGTTTTGCTCAACAAGCTTTCAATACTCCAGTTTCATAAATGCTAGAACAGGGCATCTTAACCCTGACCCGTGGACTTCTGTGGACTATAAGAGGTTGATAGCTTCCCCTTAAGTTGGACACAAAATGCAGTGTTTGGGACATGTGAGAAACAATATGGTATTTCTCAACCTTGGATAGAAGCCCACTTTTCCACATGTCTCCTTCCCATCTGGTTCAGAAAACCTGACTAAAAATATCACACTTCCTCCTGGAAATCTCTAAGCCAGTGTGTTCCTCCATCCTCCTATCTTGTGGAAAACCTCCTATGTTAGACTACTGTGACTTTTATCTGTGTCATCCAGATGTTCTTTGCCACATCTTAGCCTATTTCCCAATTTTAATTCAAAGTCCTGGACAGTAAATTCCATTGCATCCTGTTGCTGTCATGTTCCCAAAATAGGACTCTCTAAAGGGAGTTCTTCAGTGAGTGTTGGGTTATTCCTCTGCTATTGCCAACATCTAACCATCTGAGTAACTTCCCCAAATGTATCCCCTCTTCACTTTGCTCCCACTTCCACACTGACCAACTAAGTCCCACTTCATGCCTGCCATGCTTTGTGAAGTGTGTCACATTCTTGTGGCATGTGAAAAATACCACTTACCCCTGCATTTATTTCATCAGAATGGACAACCAATGTTCAGATCTGGATTTGGGAAAGAATAGTTTAAGATTACCATATTATGCAGCAATGTTTTTCTTTCCAGGGTTTTAAAATATTTTCAATGTCCTTGAAAAGCATGTAAACCCATGAATGTGCTCTCGCTTACTTCCAAGAAGCAGGAATTTTCTAGAGTATCTACTTCTCGATGTAAATTAACAAGGATTGCTTCATTGCACACACATTTTTGTACAGATATATGTAAGTGCATGAGCACAGTTGGTGCACACATACCCTTGCGATGTAAGATGTCTCTTTACCTGTTATTATACTTACTGGGATTTACTTTGCACTAGAACTCTTTTCATGGTTTCTTATACCCCTTCTTCACACTTGAGTTCCCAAGGAATGGGAGCCAGAGCTCATGGCTCTTACAATTATCAGCTGGGTCTAGCACAGAGTGTGCTTAGCAGAAGCAGGTTACCTGTATATTTTTACTTAATTAAAAAAAAAAAAAAGCTTATCATAAAGGATGAAGACTAAAGAGATGGCTCAGCAGCTAAATTGTAGATAGCTAGTATAGAGAATCTAAGTTTGGCTCCCAACACACACATTAGGTGGTTCATAACTGCCTATAACTCTTGCCCTGGGGAGGCGATATCCTCTTCTGACTTCCATAGGCACTGAATTCGTGTGCACAAATCCATACCCAGATACATACACATAGGCACAGAAATACAAATAAAAATAAAACCTTAAGGGGACCAGTCACATTGGTAGAAAACGTTAAGAGAACCACAGACCTGTGTTAAAAGAACCAGCCACAGCCTTAAGCTGTTCCAGACAGACAAACAGACAGGCAGACAGGCAGGCAGACAATGAATAGAAGGAAATGGCTGCCCTCAGCATGTCTTCCCATCTGGAAAATGTGACTACCAGCACGGCATATGAAGCAGGGAAGGTGCAGGGTCAAAAAGAACTTACGTAGTCTTTACTTGACTGCTACTCACACAGGTAGATCTTCCCAAGTGATCTCTTATAAGGATGTGCCCTTAAGCCATCCTGGGTAGACTTTTCTTCTCTTGCTTTCTGATTCCAGCTCTGCCTTTTGGACAGTCTCACTACAATTAGATAGCATCTCCCCTGCCAAGCACTCTGCAGGCACTTGCACATCTGTGACTCAGTTAAAACCTTGGGTGGGGTAGTTACATCTTCTGTCAAGCTCCTGGAAACCAACATCTTAAGGCAAAGTGGGGGGGGGGGGATCAGAAAGAATTCATGGTAGACACAGAAGGCTTTTAGAAGGTCTAAGGACAACTTCTTCCGATCACATTTCCAAGAACCCTTTCTCTCAACATCCCTTTGTGGGGAGCCTACACATCGTTTTCTGGAACATTTTAAAGACTCAGTTCTAGCTATGGGAAATGTTCCTTCAGATGAAGAATGAACCACAAGTTGATCTGATCAAAACTCTTCTTAGTTCAATAGTCCCCCAGCAAGTCAAACAAGGGAAATGGCTCAGGAGATGAGCGCGTAGTTCGGAGCTGCTTTCTGATTTTATTCATTTATTCATTTTTATGCAAAATCCTATTGTGTAGCCCAAGCTGGCCTGAAATTCATTGTGTATTCCAGGTTGACTTCAAATTTGTAATCCTGCTGTCTCAGCCTCCTAGGTACGAAGATTTGTAGGCATTTACCATCATGCCTGCAGATTTCAAAGGAACCTTAATCTCAAAGGATTTTTATAAAAGACAGAGAATAAAAAAAAAAATTGCCAAAAATTGATAGCTAGTCTTTGCTTTTCTTATTTCTAAGGGTTAAAGATTCTGAAATATTCAAATACATCACCTTTCTTGAATCCTGTCTTTCCCATAGTTGATTCTTACTTCTCCAACCTGCCCCATTAATGGACAATTGCACAGGTTTTTTTCAAAGAGTACCTGATGATCTAGTAGCCCTTTATAGTGTTGGCTTTCTAGGTTCACATATACACTTAAGTTTCCCCAGTGTGTGTTTTCTTACCTCCCACATCTCTGTGTGGGCCACTCTATAATTTTGAAATACTTGGTAAATTGCTATCTATTTAGTTAAGCATCCAGCTAAATTATATTTCACTCAAGTTTACTGGGGAATTAAAATATTACATCAGTTTTGAGTAACTACTTCAGGGAATTAGGTTGTGGGAGTTTCTTAACATATGCTAGATTGGGGGAAAAAAATCAAAACTAAACGCTCTGAGCAGCTACCAGGAGATCAAAATTGAAATTTGCATGCTTTGGTTCTCAAGCATATCTGACAAGACGGATCTGAATAAAAATATGCTAGTCGCAAAGTGGATTTGTGCTTTTATTACGGATCCTGGTGATGCAGAGAGGTCATCTCATCTTGTTTCTTGCATAGAATTTCTCAGTCACTCGTGCATCTGGTACCCAATCTCTGATAAAGGCAGCTAGATCTACTTCACTGCTTCCCCATTGCCAAAGGCTTGGTGATGTTCCCCCTTTGCCCCACTGTGGGACAAAAGATAACCTTCTCTTGTAAAAGAATTCAAACTGTAGCTGTTTCCTCGGGAAGGGCAGTTTTCTGGAGATATGGCATTATTATATAGAAAGGTAGATGCTTCAAAATTCACATAAAGCCCCTGCTAGGTTCAGGGATAATAGTACAACATGGATGCAAGTATTGCCCAAGTCATTCAAATGAGAGGATGGAATTTTATTTGCATAAAACATTCCCAAAACAATTCACTGGCCCTGGCCATAACTCATACCAAACACTGGCTCATGAATCTAGAAGGAAGAATGACAGAGAAGGAAGACTTGGAAGAAGAAAAGAGAGGAAATCAATGGAGAAGGACAAGGGGGAATATCACAGAAATTTTACTGAATATTCTCATTCCAGAGTATGCCATTTTCTTTCTCACAAAGGGAGCAAATTCAGGCATGCAGATGTTGGACGGTTTTCTCGATGCTATATTCCCACAACACCCAAGTTTAGGTTACCTAACTCCACTGGTGTACGCTGTCTCCTCAATGGCATGTCACCTCTTCTCAAAATGCTTGCTGACTTTTAATGGATGTTGATAAAATAAAAAGACAATAAGTCCCATAAATTATTTTAAATATTTCAAAGCCCCTATCCTCTGAAGTACCCATTTCTGTATAATCTGAAGAAAGTATATAGCCCATAGAAACATACAATAATGAGTGACCTGGCTCATGCTACATGATGAAGTTATTGTGCTAGGCTTAGCATGAGGAAAATTATTAGTGTTCAATAGTTCTCAGAAATATAACTAAATGGCCAGTAGCCTCTGATGAGGGCGAGTTAATGGATGAATGTTTGGTTTGCTCTCCTGGAGAGCTTAATTGAAGGGCTCACTAGGTATCAGGGAAGGGAAGCAGAGCTTAGAAACATGTCTTTAAAATGGTGATTAGGCTTCCCCCTGAACAGGTAAGAAAATTACAGCTCAGAGACATGTGAAATGTTCAGAATTGCTTGGAAGTGTCGATGTGGGTAATAAATCTAGATATTTTTATTACCAAGTCCATAAAAATATAACTTCTACTTTTATTATTAGCTGGTGACACACTTAAGCATGACAATTTATGAGCTTATTATCTTGCCATTTTAACACTGGAATAGCAAAAATATTGAACACTGGGTACAGAAATCAGAGACTACATCATTGTAACTTGAGAAGCAATCAGTATATGATGCTTGGATGATAATTATTGTTTTAAATTGAGAATAAATGATATTCTTATCATTTATGACTGGAGTAACAGAAATCACTTTAAATCATCCTACATGCTCCAACAATGAATTGGAGTGTATTTTCTACTACGAACAACAGAAAACTAACAATTTCTGTATGCTGGATACCATTCTAAACATTCATGAAACTGTGAGTTCCACCACTAGGATAAACCTAAGCCACAGAAAGTTTAAACAACTTGGCCAGCTCCCGAAGCTAGTAAGTGGACAGGGGAATCAACTGGAAACCACCTGATTTCAGAAACTGTGTTCTTAATTTCTTAATGATGTCTTCCTATCAGCACTAGCAGAGAATATATATATATATATATAACATAATATCCAGGAGACCCCTGAGAGAAATGCATCAAAAATATGAGTGCTATGAAAGGCAGGGTGACTGCTCCAGTGGCATTTAGTGCATTATATTCTAAATCTACTATTAAAAAAAAAACTTTAAAGGGATATGACATTCCAACATTCCAATGCAAATCAAGATTCTAGCTCAATCATGGTCTTGGGTATAACACACCTACACAGAGTCCTACAGCTAGTTTTGAGTCCATTTGGAAATGTTTGCTATGGAATGGTGTGAGGACTGAGCAACATGGCCAACCTCTCTGGTTTGGGAGTCACCTAAGAGCGACATCTATGAATGTCCTTTGAGGGAGTTTCCAGAAAGCCTTAACTAAGAAAGAAAGGAGGCAGTACTTACCATGGGCTGGAGTCCTGGACTGAATAAAAGCAGTAAGCCAGCTGGGCAGCAGCCTCCTCTTTCTTGCCTCACCAATCCACCCAGACATAAGCAAGCTCTCACTTCCAACCTGACTTGGGCCATTGTGTCTTCCCTGCTATGAAAGACTGTTTCCTCCAACTGTGAACCAAAATAAGTCTTCCTCCTTTAAGTTGTTTCTTCAAGTATTCTGTCAGGGAGACAATAACTGGGTGTTAAATAAGACCCTTAGCTGTGAAATAGCCTGAGTATTATGCTGCTGAAGTTACAGAGAGGGAGGCCTTCTGGCTTAGATGCTGAGTGAGAATCCATTTGGGGATTTTAATCTTGTGGCTTTCATACCACTTCATCAAATAATTCAGAGTAAATCCACAGAGTAAGAGATAAAGCCAATGTGGCATATGTTAAATAATTGATGTGTTCACACATTTGTACTTCTTGATTTGACTGGATTTCTTTCTCTTATTCAATACAGAAAACAACTTGCTCTTAAATCTCTACTTCTCGATTTTTCTGCAGTCCGTATTTGTCGCACATGCTAACTGGAGTATAACTTTTTGAAATACAATGCCAGTTTTTAAATCCTAATTACGCTAATTTCTACCCTGAAATTCTAAGAAAGCTCCTTGCCTAACCTCCCACTTCTATGGTTAATTTCCTTACAGCCTGTCTCATAACAACCCTCCCCAGTGTGGTTCTCCTTTGGCTCACACCAGATGAAATCACCCAATGCTGACAGAAAAGGACTTCTATGGACTGTCTTAGCCCACACAGGTGCCACATTCCCGTTCTCTGGTGTAAGTGGCAACAGATGCTTAGAATTCCCCAGAGGCTAACTGCCTTCAGGGACTTTATTTGTGCCCTGGGACTCGGGAACCTCTCTTAGAGCTCTAATGTTTAGGAGACATCTACTTCAAGTCCTACCTTTTCATTGCTAACGTTCTATTTGGACACTCGCCTCTCATCTTCTGTGGGTTTATTATTAACAGAAGAATGGTAGCTCCTAAATCTCATATATCCTGTCCT
The DNA here is from genome assembly GCF_900095145.1 of Mus pahari. NCBI lineage: Eukaryota > Metazoa > Chordata > Mammalia > Rodentia > Muridae > Mus > Mus pahari. The sequence goes on from NC_034600.1 coordinate 56,701,979, forward strand.
GGCTTCTGGCCCTGAGAAGTTTCCCAATGTCCCTGATAAGATGTTTAAATACACATAAAAAGCACTCAGAGTTACCATCTTGGGTACCATGTAGGCTTTAAGGTTATTGGACAGGAAAATAATGCCAACTGGAAATTACAATCTGGGTGAGAATAGTAAAGGATGTCACATGCTATGACTTTTCACCACACAATTTACTTCTGTAACTGGTCAGCCGTGAGCCAAAATGACACACTTTCAATCTGTTGGCTACTTCTCTCTCTCTGTGAGAAAATATTTGGGGAATTGAACTTGAGAGAAGATTGATTTCCACTCACGTTTTTAGAAGTGTCTGCCCACATCCTCTTGATGTTCCTGCTTGCAGGCCTGTGATGAGGATGGACATGGTGACAGGGAAAGCAAAGCGTCCCATCTCATGGGAACCAGAAACCATGCGGGAGAAGGCAGGAAGGTCCTACTAGGACTGTATAGGAAACCCAGCAAAGTCTACACGGGATAAGCCAGCAAGCAATGCTCCTCAATAGTTTCTGTTTCAAGTTACTGCTTGGGTTCCTGCCCTGGCTGTGACCTAGAATTAAAGCTAAATAAGCCCTTGGCTTCCTAAGTCCCTTTACATCAGATACACACATCACAGGGATGGAGGTTAAACAAGGAGACCAGAAATGATTGCTCCATCAGGAATTGGATATTCAACACATGATCATCTGGAGGATAGGGAGTTCTGATCCAAGCCATTATATTTGTCTTTCTCTGATGATCGCGGTCAGTTCTTTATGGAGCTGGGTCCTTATTTTCATTGTGATACTGTTAAAGAGATGAAGAGGGGACTGAATGTAAGATCAATAATGGGCTATAACTAGAGGTGGATTTCCAAGTGTATAAAGGAGGTTCTGCAATGGGACAGACCATGACTCACAGTACTAACAAAAAAAAAGGGAGCAAACACTTATAAGAAGATTCTAGCTGTCTCTTTCCCAATAAACCAAATTTCTCCATGTGTGCCCCCCAAAGCAGGGGCTTATTTTGTAGGTTAAATGCAAACAGCAATGCAACTGAGCTAACAGGTAACTAACTAAACCAATAGGTAACTGAACCAATAGGTAGTGTCATGTGTCTCAGGGTAGGGATAATTAGGAGTTTGACTGAGCTGGAAAGAGCATGTAGCACACAACAGGAAGATTGTCGTCAAGGGAAAATGGTGACCCATGTTGTTAGCACTCAAGTACTGTCCACCCCACCCTACCCACAAAATGTGTCTGTCAAAAATCTACTACATGCCATGATAATAGTTGAAGAGGAGGAGCCTCTGAGAGTTTACTACCTCATGAGAGCTCAACCACCAGGCACAGGGTAAGGGGACTTAGAGCAAAAAGTCAAGGATTTCTTTGGCCCATCTGTCATGTCTAGCAGGGTTATCCAGAATGACTGACCCTTTCCGGAGGATGAGTCTCTTGGCACCTTGCCATTGGACTCCCTATTCTCCACAGCAGTAAGCAATAAGATTCCATTGTTTGTAATTTATGCACTAGTATTTGCTCACAGCATCCTGAACAGAGTAAATAGTGTTTTCTGAGATAGAGATTTTGTGCTTCATCGGTCATCAATGGGAGGAGAGGCCCTTGGTCCTGTGAAAGTTCTATGCCCCAGTATAGGGGAATGCCAGGGCCAGGAAGTAGGAGTGGGTAGGTTGATGAGCAGGGGGAGAGGGGAGGAGATGGGGGTTTTTGGAGGGGAAACCAGGAAAGGGTATAACATTTGAAATGTAAATAAAGAAAATATCTAATAAAAAATAAAATATTTTTAAAAAAATAAAATAAAAAGATTTTATGATAATAACATCCTATTCTAAAATTTTTGGGGGCCCAAACTTCTAGGGCCAAAAAAGTAAAAACTGATGAACTCTCTAACCCATAATGCTATAGGCACCATTTTATGACCTCTGTTTATGCATAATGAAGGTACGTTGTATGAGATCCGCACATCTAAACTCTGTGACTGGCCTGAAGTACAACAGAAGTATTAGCCATTTAACATTTTGAAAATCTACACTGAAGAGAACATTCACAAGAAAAGTAAGCCCAGAAAAAATAGTGAGAACAGTTCCACCTCAGAACAGCAATATAGCCCCAATGACTAAGATCTGATAATAATGGCAGACACTATAATCCCAGTACTTTAGGAGATGGGTGAAGAATCAGGAGTTCAAGACCAGCCTCAATCATGTAATGAATTTGAGGCCAGCCTGTCCTATGTAAGATATTGTCTCAAACTAATAATTTTTTTTTTTTAAATTCCAAGACAATCAAGCAACCTTGACTTTTGGAGTCAAGAAAGACATGCCAACTGAGTCTAGTGATGAAATAATTTCCACTTCACCTCATAGCAGTCAACCCTTACCCAGTCTCAGAGTTACAGGATCAGAGGCAGGTTGTAATGCTAGAGAAAAGCAAATGCTCTACCTCGAGTCTAATTCAAGATGCATCTCCCGAGTCTCCTTGGAGAGCACTAAGTTCTGATTTGTCACATACACCATGAGCAACCCTTGTTGGCCTCTCAGTCCTAATGGGGCATGTTCTGTTTCCCTTGGCATTCATGCTTGCTCCGCTCAGGAAGCCCTGGCACACCGATTTCTGTGAATTCCCTGATCTGTGCATTCATTACTCATCAGCAGGAAGAAAAAAAAAAAAGTCAACGAGGCCAAGGGGGAAGCCACTTTTTCATCCAACCAGATGGTCTCTTTCTCTCGATAGACATGTTGAAGGGAATGAGACTATACTCACCCTGGTCCTAGGATATGGAACCAGGTAAGGTCATAATGTCAGCCAATCAGTCCAGGTATGAGAGAGCCCTGTAAAAATTTCAGAAAGCCATTGGCCAGGAACCTTTCAGAAGAACGGGTATCTTGCGCAGCCTGCCATGTCTCTCGGGTACACTTAGCTCTTCAGCACGGTATCCACAGCTTCTCTTACCCAACTTGGAAACAATTTGTTAGGTGTACCCAACGTTAGTTAAACTGAACTTACCTTCCTATTTAAAATGCTCTTTTAAACAAAGAACAGTAGACAAAATGCTAATTGTGTGACTTTGGGCTTTTCTGTTCTCATTTGTAAGTTACTAGTGGTGTTGATGATTTACTTCCACTCCAGATTAGAGTATGACTACCTCTGAGAGTGCTTCCCCTCCTCTGCATTCCTGCCTCCCAAACCTCAAGGTAGAGGAAGCCATATGATGCATGTCACCATTCATGCAGGTATGCAGTAGACAGACAGGACCACAAGTTCCTGTATGTGGCAAAGTGGATCTGTGTTACCAGTTTGAAGGCCAACAAAGTGGACAATTAAGTAAGAATAAATTTCCATGTTCCTCCTCTTCCCCTGCACCACCACCCCCAGCCCTTTCTCCTCTTCCTGCTCTTCTTGGTCCTAACCATAAACGTTGATGACCAATGAATTCGGAATACATAGAGAACAGCTTGTGGGGAGGTTGTTTTCACTGCTTTCACTGCTCATTCCGACCTTCCTGATATCTAGTAACTGGTTTCCCCCAGAGTCTCTGAGGTTTTGTGGTTCCTCACCGGCAGCCACACTTCACCTTGAGATGCCACAGAGTACACTCTCCTTTGCAGCTGATCTCGGGTGCCCATGTGGTTCACAAACAGCCAGCAAATGCCCGGTGGGACAAGACAGTGAGCACGCATGAGAAACACTTGAGCAGATCCTTGTGGGTTACAGAGGGAACGTGTACAGCGCTTGCTAGATGGTACCACTCAGAAGCATTGCTCCCTTACAACCTTGTCCCTGCAACCCAGAATCTTTGAATGTCAGCATCCTACATATGTTTCTCCCAGGCAAGTCAAGAAGAGAATGTGTGACTGACTAAAAGGAAGATGGCTTCTGACCAAGGTCTTCCTTACAAATACAAGAACATAAATGACGAAGATAATCATTTTAAATTTTCTTTTTAACAGGGTTCCCTGGTGTTAGTGGTTACTTTAAAAAATAAATAAAATAAATAAAAAAGCTTAGGACTGTGTTGAGGATGGCACAGGCCAGGCAAGCCTTAGGGTGTTGTAGTTTATACTACCATAGAGATGGCAAAGCAAATTGAACCTTGATCTGCAGAACAAAACCCAGTGAGGTGACAATTAGATAAATTGGTGAACCTCCTCAGGGCCATGAAAACATCTGTGCCTCCCACTGGGCCCCAGGGCCTCAAAGATTTGAAGCTTGGCTTCCTGAATCTGTGCAAAAGGATCTGGCTTCTTTTGTTTCCAGTAGACTAAATAAAATCCTGTCTCTTCAGTGAAGTTGCAATGTCTGTCTGGTAGCTCCTAACTTGGAAAAAAAAAAAAAAAGTTGTGATCTCATGGGGTGAACCCTTCTGGGGTCCTCTTTAGTGATTTTTAGAACACCTTTCCTTCCTCTTCCTCTTGATCTCCAAGCCTCTAAAATGAGCAAATCCATTAGAGATTTCCAAGTATTATTACTTATACAAAAATACATTTTACTTCAGGATTCAGCATAAAAATAGATTATATATTATTTTATTTAGATAATTATAATATGTATATTAATAAAGTTTAAAAGTTAATATAATGCTTACTCTCAGTATTTGATTTATTGTCTCTCTCTCATGCTTTCTCTCTCTCCCTTTTAAAATACAAGTTTGAGGTCATTAAATTAATTTGATCACAGCAATTCCTGAGGCAAAACACCATCAGGTCTTTGGACTATTCCATGGAGACAAGATTTCAAGCAATTAGAGTAAAGGACTGATGTTGGCCACGGTGACACGTGTCCGTTGGTTTTTGCATGCCTAGTGCTATTTTGACTCGATCGACATCATGATCTCACTAAATTATCAAAGTAGTTGATGAAATGAGTACGTTCATCCCTCCTAGGTTCCACCTAGAGATAACATAAAACTCATGGGTTACTAATTTTTCCAATACGCATAACCAGTAAGAAGACAAGTCACTCCAAACGGTGCTCTGCTCTCCCAATGTTGCTAGTTGGCACGGTTCAGACAAGACAGTGTTGCTCGGCAGAGGAGCGCAAAACGCAACCTAGTTCCCACGTTTTCTGCACCGGGAGGGGCAAGTCCCAGCAAGTCTTCATCTCGAACAAGGAAGGAAGCCATAGCCTCCAGCCGTGGTCCTCGTCACCTGAGCCTGTCGAGGTGGTGAAAAGTCTGTGATGAAAGCTTCCTTTGTGCAAGGTTTTCCTTCTCCTTAAAGGAACTAGAGGGTGGAGGAAGGAGAAGAGAATGACCCCCCCCCCCATCCACACCCTGAAAGATCTCATAAAGAAAATGAGCCTTCAGGAAGACTCCAGGAGGCAAAAAGCCTGCCTCGGAGATGGGAACTGAGGAGGGAGACAGAAGGGACAATTATTGGTGGTATTTTTCGATGGCAGGGCCACAGTGACCCATTTGAAATAAAAATAAGCTTGTGCCCCTCTAATCAACACCCCTTTCTAACAGAAAAGCCTCTGCTTTTTTCCAGTTTGGATGTTGAACATCCCAAAAGGCTCATAGTGATACCAGGGAGATCGGGACTTGAGACAGTAGACCCTCGTGAAATGGAGTCTGCTTGCTGCAAGTGTGCCCTTGAAGGGGATACAGGATCCCAGTTTCTTCTTTTCTCATTTTGTTTTCCAGCCTCCACCAGGTCTACAGGCTCCTCTGACAGGCATTTCTGACCTTAATATCCTGTGCTTCAATACTCCCGAAGCAACAGGGTCAGAATCCAGGACTTAAAACCTCAGATAGCACGATCAAAATAAGCATCTACTCCTGTGAATTATCTCGGATAATTTGTCACAGTGATGTAAAGGACAACCATAATAGCCCTTGTTTGGTATTTCAAGTGAGATGGGCCTCTGTGACTATGTACCTCGACTGGAATCTTAAACAAGGACTATTATGATAGAGGCCCATCTTGACCCCATGACTTAGTCTGTATTTTATCTTACAGTTTTTCTCTGCTTTCTTTTATTTCCAAGTGCAAACCATTGTTGATTCGTTTGTTTGTGACATACCTTTCTTTGTCTGGAACATAATACCACACAGAGTAGCTCCCACACTGAGTCTAGCTACTACATTCTGTTCTTGGGGTAGTCTAGTCCCAGGACTAAGCCTGGCTCTCATTGATGAATGAAAAAAAAAAGAAAAAGAAAGAGTGAATAAACCTAGGCAGAAGGGGATAAGCAGGCAAGTAAAAAAAAAAAAAAATCAATGAATCTTCTCAATCCATATGGAAGCCTAGAAAAGGAGAGGAGCTATCTAAACATGAAAAGTCAGGGGGATGCAAATGATTGGGAAAGATGGGAACATTGCCTTAAGTATTAAAGTGACCGTGGGCATAAGGACCTACCTATTTTAATACTCTTACATCTGGTTTCAAATAAATAAATAAATAAATAAATAAATAAATAAATAAATAAATAAATAAATGGCTCTATTATCTTCTGTCTATTTCCAGGCATATGACTTTCACTAATCAGTCATTGTCCCTGAAAGCAATGCATTATTCCACTACTCAGCTAGTAAAGGAAGCAGAAGCGAGAGGTTAAGCGATTTATTCACAGTAGCCAAAAGGTGGAAATGACCCAAATTCCTAGCAACGGACAAAGGGAAAATGAATGTGGTATGGCCGTGCAAACAAATATGAGTGAAAACATTAATAAGATACATGATAAAGAACAGATGGATAAGTATAGCAGCAAGCTGTGTTTGTTGGAAACCAACAACATGCTACGTGTGAGACACCAGTCACAGAAGGTCATGTGCTACATGATGGATTTTACATAAAGGGTGGAAAATGCATCAAAATGCAGGTTAGGAGGCAGGGTGCTGCTTATTTAATGGGGACATACAGAACTTTAAAGAAGTGCTGACTGGAAAATACTGTAAACGCTTTAAAATGCAGCACTGTGCACTTTTATAATGTTGCTTCATTTTAAGGCAATGTGATATCAAACAATTAAACTAAAACAACGCACAGGTCCACAGAGCTAGTAAGGACTAAGAGAGAGTTTTCTGGCCAACTGCTAAATCCACATTTTCAGCACTCGACTTTCATGTCTGCAGGTTAACACAAAGCCTCGAAGTTAACATATTAAAGCATTGCCCTCAATATTAAACTCAAAACTGACGTGATGAAGGTCGATGATGGGTCTTTTTTCCCCACTAATTAATTTAGTTATTTACTTTACATTCCAGTTGTTGCCCCACCTCCAGGCAACCCCTCACAGTCCCTCCCCCAACCCCCTCTCCTTCTCCTCTCAGAAGATGGAGGCACCCCCTTGGAGCATCAAATGTCTGTAGGGCTAGGTGCAACATCTTCCAAGCTGCACATCTGCTACATATGGTATGGACCTAAGTCCAGCCCATGTATGATTTTTGGTTGGTGATTCAATATTTGAAAGCCCCCAAAAGTTCAGGTTAGTTGACTCTGTTTGTCTTCCTGTGAAGTTCCTGTCCCCTTCAGGACCCTCTATTGTTCCCCATGCTTTCCCATAAGAGTCCTACAGCTCCATCCAATGTTTGGCATTGTCTCAGTCTGCATCTGTCTCAGCCACTGCGTGCAGCCTTTCAGTGGACAGTTATGGTAGGCTCCTGTCTTCAAGCATAAGGAAGTATCATTAATAGTGTGAGAGACTAGAGCTTGCCCATGGGATGGGTCTGAAATTGGGTTGGTTATTGGTTAGCCAGTCCCTCAGTCTCTGCTCCATCTTGGTTCCTGTATTTCTTGTAGACAGGACCAATTTTTGGTTGAAAAATTCTGTGGGTGGGTTGGTGTCCTTATTTCTCCACTGAGGATCCTCCCTGGCTACAGGAGGTAGCCTCTTCTGGTTCCATAATTTCAGGTTACACATTTTGGCTAAAGTCACCCACATAGACTCCTAAAAGGCTCTCCCAGCCCAAGTCTCTGGCAGGTCCTAGAGATGCTCCCCCAAACCCTGCCAGTCACAGATCTCCATTCACTCTCCTGGCCCTCTCTCCTGTCTCTCCACACACCGGATCCCAACCCCCCATTCTGCTCCCTAATCCTTCTCCCACTCAGTTCCCTCCCTCCATCTGCCTCCTATGACTATTTTAGTCCTCCTTTTAAGTGAGATTTGAGCATCCTAGCTTAGACCTTCCTTCTTGCTTACCTTCTAAGGGCCTATCGAGTATAATGTGGCTATCCTGTACTTCCTAGCTAATATCCACTTATAAGTACATACCATGCACGTACTTTGGGATCTGGATTACATCACTCAGGATGATATTCTAGAAAATTCTAGTTCCATCCTTTTGCCTGAAAAATTCATGATGTCCTTGTTTTTAAAAATTGAATAGTATTCCATTGTGTAAGTGAACCATATTTCCTGTATCCATTCTCTAATTGAGGGGCATCTGGGTTGTTTCCAGTTTCTGGCTATACACATACAGCTACTATAAACATCATTTTAGGGGTGTAAGCCCAGGAGCAGTATAGCTGGGTCTTCAGGTAAAATTGTTTTACTTTTCTGTGACCCTGCCAGATTGATTTCCAGAGTGGTTGTACAAGTCTACAATTGCAACACACATGGAGTGTTCCTCTCTCTCCACATCCTTGCCAGCATGTGCGGTCCTTTGAAGTTTTGATCTTAGCCATTCTGACTGGTATGAGTGGAATCTCAGAGTTGTTTTAAATTGCATTTCCCTGACGACTAAGGATGTTGAAAATCTATTTAATGTTCTCAGCCATTTGAGATTCCTCTGTTGAGAATTCTCTGCTTAGCTCTACCCCATTTTTTTTTCTTCTTCTTTTTTTTCTTCTTTTTTTAAATTTTATTTAATTTTTTTCTGGGTTCATGTATTTTATTCTTTGTTTTTTTTTTTTCTTGGATATTTTCTTTATTTACATTTCAAATGTTTTCCCCTTTCCAGGTCTCCCCTTCAGAAACCCCTTATCCCATCCACCCTCCCCCTATCTCTATAAGGGTGCTCCCCCAACTACCCACTCCCATTCTCCTGCATTGGGGCATAGAACACTCTCATGCCTGAGGGACTCTCCTCCCACTGATATCTTACAAGGCCATCTTCTGCCACATATGTGGCCAGCACCATGTGTCCCTCCATGTGTACTTTTTGGTTGGTGGTCCTGTCTCCGGGAGCTCTGGGGAACCTGGCTGGTTGACACGGTTGGCTCCCTTCATGGGGCTGCAAATCCCCTCAGCTCCTTCAGTCCATTCTCCAAATCCTCCATCGAGGACCCCCAAGCTCAGTCCAATGGTTGGCTGGGAACATCCTCCTCTGTCTTTGTCAGGCTCTGGTAGAGCCTCTCAGGAGATAGCCATCTCAGGCTTCTATCAGCAAGTGCTTCCAAGCATCCACAATAATATCCAGGTTTGGTGGCTGTACATGAAATGGATCCCCAGGTGGGGCAGTCTTTGGATTCTACCCCATTTTTTCTGTATGGTTATTTGGGTTGTTGGTGTCTAACTTTGTGAGATCTTTATATATTTTAGATATTAGCCATCTGTCAGATGTAGGGTTGGGGAAGATCTTTTCCTAATCTGTAGTCTGTCATTTTGTCCTATTGACAGTGTCCTTTGACTCATAGAAACTTTTCACTTTCATGAAGTCCTATTTATTAATTGTTGATCTTAATGCCGGAGCCATTTGGTGTTCTGTTCAGGAAACTGTCTCCTGTGACAATGAGTCAAGGATATTCCACATTCTCTGTTCTACTAGAATCAGCGTGTCTGGTTTTATGTTGAGGTCTTTGATCCACTTGGACTTCAATTTTGTGCAAAGTGATAAATATGGATCTTCTACATGCAGACATCCAGTTAGACTAACACCATTTGTTGAAGATGCTCTTACATTTCCATTGTATAGTTTTGGCTTCTTTGTCAAAAAGTGTCCATAGGTATGTGGGCTTATTTGTGGGTATTCAATTTGATTTCATTTATCCATTTCATACATTTATTTTATTATTATTGCTCTGTAGTACAGCTTGAAATCTGGGATGGTGGTAGCTCCAGACATTCTGTTATTGCTCAGGATTATTTAGCTACCCTGTGTTTTTTGTTTGTTTGTTTTTCAATATGAAGTTGAGAATTGCTCTTTCAAAGTTTGTAAAGAATTGTCTTGGAATTTTGATAGGAATTCTATTGAATCTGAAGATTGCTTTCTGTAAGATGACCATTTTACTATCTTAACACTATAGATCCATGAGCATGGGATATTTTTCCATCTTCTGATGTCTTCTTTGATTTCTTTCTTCAGGAACTTGAAGATCTTTTCATACAGATCTTTCACTTGCTTGGTTAGTGTTACACCAAGGCATTTTATATTATTTGTGGCTATTGTGGAGGGTGTTGTTTCCCTAATTTCTTTCTCAGCCTGTTTATCACTTGTATATAGGAAGGCTACTAATTTTTTTTTTTTTTAGATTATTTTCTATCCAGCCACTTTGCTGAAGGTACGTATCAGCTGTTTTGGGATCACTTGCATATACTATCATACCATCTGCAAATAGTGATACTTTGACCTCTTCCTTTCCAATGTGTCTCACCTTGATCTCTTTTGTTGTCTCATTGTTCTAGCTAGAATTTCAAGAACTATAAATAGGGAGAGAGTGAGCATCCTTGTCTTGTCCCTGATTTTAGTGGGCTTGCTTTAAGTATCTCTTCACTTAAGTTGATGTTGGTAGTCTGCTTGCTGTATGTTGCTTTTATTATATTTAGGTACGTCCCTTCTATTTCTGATCTCTCCAAGACTTTTTCTTCTTTTTTTTTTTAACTTTTAGGTATTTAATGTGTATATGTATTTACTTTACATGCCAATATCAGCCTCCCTCCTCCAAGTACTTCCTCCAATCTCTCTCTTCATCTCCTTACACACTAAAGCCCCATGCACCTCCCTGGTACATCAAGTCAATGTAGTACTAGGCCAATCCTCCCCATTGAATCCAGAAAAGCTGGTCTAATAAGGAGAACATTATAAGCAGCCAGACAAAAATTTTAGGGACAGCCTGTGTTCCATATGTTGGGGAACCCAAATGAAGACCAAGCTGCATATCTGTTACATATGTTCAGAGGGCCTACGTCCAGCCCAGCACTACAGATGGTACTAGAAGGAAAACTCCAACACAATGCGGCTAACTACACCCAAGAAATACAAAAAATAAATAATTTCTCACAATTAAAACCAATATAATAAAATATACATACGCACACACCCACATCACCACCCCCGTTTTCAAAGCAAATGAACCCAAGAAAAAAGCTGGAGTAGTCATTCTAAAAATCTAATAAAATAGATATTACTAAAAGTAATCAAAGGAGATGGGGAAAACAGTTTATAACCATCAAAGAAAACATTTACAAAGAGGACATCTCATGGAAACTGAACAACTCTCTACTTAATGACCACTAGATCAAAGAAGAAATAAAGAAATAAAGACTTTTTAGAATTCAATGAAAATGAAGGCAAAACATACTCAAACTTATGGGACACAATGAACACAGTGCTAAGAGGAAAGCAACTTAACAACATGCTGAAAGCTCTAGAATAAAAAGAAGCAATCACACCACAGAGTAATAGATGACAAGAAATAATCAAACTCAGGGCTGAAATCAATCAGAAACAAAAATGGAAGAAATCAGAGAATAAACAAAACCAAGGGCTGGTTCTGTGAGAAAATCAACAAGATAGACAAACCCTTAGCCAAACTAAATAAAAGGCAGAAAGACCCCGTGGTCACTGAATAGAGAGTTGTTCAGTTTCCATGAGCATGTCAGTTTTCTATTGTTTCTGTTGTTGTTAAAGTCTAGCTTTAATCCATGGTGATCTGATAAAATGCAAGGGATTATTTCAATCTTTTTATAGCTGTTGAAGTTTGCTTTGTAGCCAATTATCTGGTCAATTTTGAAGAAGATTCCATGAGGTGCTGAGAAGAAGGTATATTCTTTTTGTTAGGTAGGTGTAGTGGCTATTCCTGGTTGTCAACTTGACTATATTTGAAATGAACTACAATCCAGAATTGGAAGGCTCACCAGTGAACCTAATTTGGAAGCTGGGAGATAGAAGTTTCTGATCTGGATCTTGGTATGGAGATCTTGAGACACAGTGGTGATTGAATCCAGAAGATTAAGACAGGGAGATCTCCGAGTCCAAGGTCATCTGGGATTAAAGGTGTGGTGGCACACACCTTTAATCAGGGCTACACCTTCTGCTGGGGACCATATAAGGACATTGGAAGAAGGGAGTCAGGCTCTCACTCTCTCACCTTCTTGCGGTGTGGGACTCAGCAACTGCTAGATCCTTGGACTTCCATTCACAGCTACTACTGAACCATTGTTGGGATTTGGACTGCAGACTGTAAGTCATCAATAAATTCCTTTACTATATAGAGACTATCTGCAAGTTCTGTGACTCTAGAGAACCCTGACTAATACAGTAGGTACATTTGGTTCATAACCTCTGTTAGTTTCATTATTTCTCTATTTTGATGACCTGTCTGTTGGTAAGAGTGGGGTGGTAAAATCTCCCACTATCAATTTGTGGGGTTCGGTGTGTGATTTAAGCTTTAGCAGTATTTCTTTTATAATTGTAGATGCCCTTGCATTGGGGCATAGATGCTCAGAATTGAGATGTCCTTTTCATAATTTTTTTTCTTTGATGAGTATGAAGTGTCCTTTCACATCTCCTTATTATCTTTGGTAATATCTATTTTATTAGATAGAATAGCTACTCCAGGTTGTTTCTTGGATCTATTTGCTTGGAAAACTTTTTCCAACCCTTTATTCTGAGGTATTGTCTATCTTTGTTGCTGAGGTGAGTTTCTTGTATGCAGTGAATAATAGATCCTGTTTATACATCCCTTCTGTTAGCCTGTGTCTTTTTATGGAGAATTGAGTCCATTGATATTTAGAGATATTAATGACCAGATATAGATAATTCCTGTTGTTCTGATGTTGGTAGTGGTAGTGTGTGTGTGTGTGTTTGTGTGTGTGTGTGTGTATGTGTGTGTGTGTTTGTGCATACGTGTAAAGGAATATGTAAATATTCCTTTATATATTTTATGGCCTTGCAAATTGTAATATTGTTTCTTTATTCTATATACATTTAGTGTTTTGATTATTATGCTGCAAGAGGATTTTCTTTTCTGTAGCAATCTATTCTGTAGCATTTCTCTTCTTTTCTTTTTGCTGTGAGATGATTGATTTCCTGTATTTTATTGGGCATAGTTAGCCTCAGTTGGTTTGGAGTTTCCCTTCTAGTATTCTCTATAGAGCTGGATTAGTAGAAAGATATTGTTTAAATTTGGTTCTCTCATGGGTTCTCCAGCTATGTTGATTCAAAGTTTTTCTGGGCATCTTTTTTCTCTTAAGGTCCACAAGACATGTGTCCAGGCCCTTCTGGCTTTTAGAGTCTCTGTTGAGATGTCAGTTTAGGGAAGTTTTCTTCTATGATTTTGTTGAAGATATTTTCTGTCCTTTGAGCTGGGGACCTTCTCCTTCTAATCCTATTACTCTTAGGTCTAGTCTTTTCATAGTATCCCAAATTTCCTGGATGTTTTGTATTAGAAACTTTTTAGCATTTGCATTTTCTGGGACTGATGAATCAATTTCTTCTACCATATTTTATACACCTGAGAGTCTCTGTTCCATCTCATGTATTTTGTTGGTGATGCTAGTGCCCATGGTTCCTGTTCTCTTTCCTAGGTTTTCCATCCATTTCTATATCTATTCTCAAATCAAATAATTTTGTTCATTTACTTCACCTGTTTGATTGTATTTTCCTATATATCTTTCAGAGATTTTTTTATTTCCTCTTTTAAGGCCTTTAGCATATTCATAGGGTCCAATGTAAGGTCATTGTTTTGCTCTTCTGGAGGGTTAGGATACTCTGGGCTTGCTATCATAGTGCCATATTGCACTGGCTATTGTTGATTACATTCTTGCACTTGCCTTTAGCCATCTGGTTGTCTTTGGTGTTGGCTGGGCTAGTAGTCCCTGGTAATAGCAGGCCTCTGGAAATGGTTGTCTAGAGTGGCAGCAGCCCTCCCAGGGGGCAGGTGAAGTGGAGTGCCAATCCAAGATTGCATGTAGAGCTGTGGACCAGATGATGGAACATAAAATAGATGGGGCAGACCTTATAGCTTCTGAGTTGATGGGGGCCCAGCAGACACAGGATTGGGACATGGGTACCATACTGGGTTGCCCTGGGTCGAAGCAGACCTCCAATAAGTCTTTAATAAAAACATCTAATTCTTCTGGATATGAAAGTTACCAGAAGTCTTTCCATTCCCTTTACAAACTGAAAGTAGTAGAGCTAAAATCCAGGTATGCATTCTTAACCCAAACCCAATGAAGAACTCTGAGATGTGTGTGAATCATTAGGATTCTATTCCAAACTCTGTGTAGAAGTGTCTGCACAAAATACCCTGCAGAAGAGTCAGCATTTTGCTCCTATTTTGCAACAATGTCTGCAGCTCTGAAAGGCTTATAACAAGCAGTTCCCAGCCCTGCCATTTTACACATGACAAACCTGAGAGCTGCATACACCACACGTGTTCAGAATGCACCATCACTCGTCTTTCAGAACCTCACCTAGTCCCTCTTCTTAGAGCATCACTGTCTTTTGAAAAATAGCCCTCATGTTCATTAATATGATGAATAATATATTAAGTTATGAAGTATAATGGGTAATTTGAATATAGAAAACTCACTAAACAGATTGGCAGGAAAGGTTCAGCAGTTAAATATTTAAAGAGAATTAAAACAAAATAATGTGACTGAGCAATGTTTCAGTAGCATGGCATACTTCAGTAGCATGAGATTCTTCAGTAACATAAGAATGTAGCCTATGGGATATAGTAATTAAAAGCCACTACCTGATAAGTGTCAATGTCCAAAATACATGCAACTCCCAAAACTCGTAATAGTTAGACCAAAAGTAGTTAAAGAAACCCAGGAGAGATACCACATGCTTATTCTCTAAGCGCTCTGGAGACTGAAACAAAGGGTCATGAATTTGAGGCCAGCCTGAGATACCTAAAAAGACACTGCCTGAGAAAAAGATGAACAATAATATAATCATCAAAAGACTATAATGAACATTTTTTTCAAAGAAGACATCTAACACCCAACAGATAAATCAGAACATGTTTGACATGATCAGTTATCAAGGAAATAGAAATCATATAATAGGTTTGAATTGATTCACTGTGATTTAGATTTATACCTCCAGAGGATGGGGGAAGGAGATAAATGGAAATGTCATTCAACAGATGTGAAGGTTCATTATGTAATATGGATACCTTCTAGAGACACACCTTTCAGTGCTGTGCTTTATTTAAGTATGAAATAATGTAGTAAAAGTGTTGTGAAGAGGGCAGATCCTATGTCAGGTGCTTTTATCACAAATAAATGCAAACTGATACTTATTTTAATAAATTACAGAAAAATATATAGATAAAATATATATATAAATATATAGACAAAATATACATTTTATATAAATATATATAAAATGCATATTTAACTTGTGTGTATGTATACATAACAGTTAACACTAATTAATACAATGTAAACCCAATTAGAAACTTACCTGACCATGTATTCCCATTCATATGAGGATTGCAGTTTTATACTCTAAAAAGTAGAAACTGCAATACCATCCTACCCATAAAAACATATAATATGAATATGTATTCCCAGTTAGCAGTGGGGACTTCAGGATACTTTCACTATAAATACCCAAGGTTAGGATCTTTAGCTGAAACAGCATCACCAAACATATGTGTGTGTGTGTGTGTGTGTGTGTGTGTGTGTGTGTGTGTGTGTGTGAATCACCTAAAAATCTTGTTGAGATCAGATTTTGAATCAGTTCTGGAGAGGCCAAGGCTTCTCCTTATTAGCAAACTCACAAGTGATGTTGGTATTTCCAAAACAAACTTGGACTGACAAGACCCTGGACCATTTGTATTTTCAATGAGTTCATCTATCAAGTGTTGGACTTCTTATATTAGCATTTTCTGGAGCAACAAATTAAATGTAGTTCCCATATTATTAATTTTATTATTATTATTATTATTATTATTATTATTATTATTATTATTATTATATCAAATCTATCCCTGTGAAAGCAGAAGCTAAGCATATGCAGTTTTTATATGTTGTAATATTCCTTCAAATCAATCTCACCTATAACGGGAGAACAGAGCGACCCTTCAGTGCTAATACAGTAATTCCACTGTGGGCGTGGAAGCTGCATTTTAGTGGCTACCCGTGTGATCCCCAGGTATGGTTATAACCATCATGAGGATAAAGCAGAGCTCTTCAAGAGGGAGCCAGATGCCTCTCTGTACAATATGATCCAATATAAGGAAGGGGAAAAAGTATAATATTATATGAATGATTTCCCACACACCTAAGGAAAATTAATGGGTTATATAAGTTCTCCAATTAGTACACCATAAGTCATAAAAGCTGTAACAGAATACAGGGTAGTTAAGCAAATTCAGGGGGTTGCCAGGGCGGGCCTACCTGTTGGTTTGCCATTTGTGCTTTCTTCCACTTGTTTTGTAAATATGCCACAATCAAGTAAGTGTGAGAATGTTTGGAACCATACTGAGGTTTTATGTTTATTTCACACAAAAAAAGGCAGTAAAAAGTTTCTGGATTTAAGTATGTTGTCTGTGGGTTTTTTTTTTCTTATGCAAAGATACATTTTTTTCAAATTTTGAATGTTTTAAAAATGTAATATTTTATTAATTTTTGAGCATTCCATATATATAGACAATGTATTTTGACTGTATTCACTTCCCACTCTCCCAGTAACACACTTGACAGATCCACTCCCCAGCCTCTTACCCCTTCTGAATTCCATGTCTTCTTTTCCCTTTATTTTTGTAACCTGCCTAGCCTGATGCTGTGCACATACTCACTGGTGTGAGGCCCTCCGTGAGAGCATGGCTGACTTACAGGAAATACCCTTGAGAACGCTGGAGAGATGAAGGCTCCGTGCTTAATAGCCCTTGTGGCCCTCCCACAGGACTGGAGTTTGAACCCCAGAACCTATGTTAGGCAGTTCATACCTGCCTGGGGCTCTAGCTCCAGGAGATCTGGACTCTCATGGCCTCGGTGGGCATCTGTAGCTAGACATTCACATAAACAAAAAAAGTAAAATAAAATCATACTAAAGACAGAGAGCTGATCCTTCCCCATCCCTAGCAGCTGTCTACTATCAATAGACGCTCTCAACTCAGGCTGGGGGCTCAGTCCACGTGATTTGTTGTTGACCAGGCTAGCCTCCCGCAGCTCTTGTGCAGGCCACCACAGCCACTGCAAGTTTATGAGCTCCCTGGCTATACTATGGTCCTCTTCCTCACCTTTGGCTTTTACAATCTTTCCATCCCCTCTTCTGTGACAATTCCTGAACTGTGGGAGGTGGGCCATGTGGTAACATACAGTAGTTTATGGCTGAGCACAGCAGGGACGTCAATAATGCCTGAACTTTCTCAATAACGAAAAAAATTTTAAGATTGTTATTTATTTTATGTATGTGAATACATTGTTACCATCTTCAGACACACCAGAGGAGGGCATCGGATCCCACTACAGATGGTTGTGAGCCACCATGTGGTTGTTGGGAATTGAACTCTGGATCCTAAAAGAGCAGTCAGTGCTATTAACCACTGAGCCATCTCTCCAGCCGCCTCAATAACAAAATGTTAAGTACATGAAGCAAGTGAAAGGAACCAGGATGAAAATGTACTTTGTATATAATCTCCAAGCTAGAATGCAGAAGGGAGGGGTCATTGAGAGGGAGACAATGACCGTCTGAGGCTGTAAAGAAGTGTGACAGCAAAGGAGCAGGTGCAACATGTTGACCAGGAAGATGAGATTATTCATGGAGTTGCAAGGGTCATGGCACCTTTTATTTATTTTCAAAGCTTCTAGAACTACACACTACAACATGTAAATCTTACAGTGGGTGAGTGAACCCTAGTGAATGTGAGCTTTAGAGAAAAGCAAATAAGTGTTGCTAGGGCTGGAGGGAAAACGTCTGTAAAACTTCTGCAGTAATTTTCAGCTATGACAAATCTTAAAACTAAGAGCTGGAAATGGAGACTATGGAACTAGAACTTTGCATCAGCATCTGAATATAAAGGATACTGAATCTTTATTAATGTCACAAAGTTTTTGATAGTTCTTGTGGTGGTTTGGTTGAGAATGACCCCCATAAGCTCACATGTTTGAATATTTGGTTCTCAGTTAATGGAACTGTTTGGGAAGGATTAGGAGGTATGGACTTGTTGAAAGAGGTGTGTCACTGGGGAAGGATGTAAGATTTCAAAAGACACTTGGCATTTCCAGTCTCTCTCTCTCTCTCTCTCTCTCTCTCTCTCTCTCTCTCTCTCTCTCTC
>NC_034600.1:56720457-56781404 GCF_900095145.1 Mus pahari
CTCCCTCCCTCCCTTGCTCCTGCTTTTGGTCTGAGCTCTCAGCTATTCCTAACACCATGCCTTCACTTTGCCATCATGGACTTTACCTGTCTGATTGGGAAGCTGAGGATGGGTTTGATTCTATATTTCTAATGAGCTTTCCCATGGTGGTATTGAAACTGGTCCAAGGGCTACACTTGAACTGAAAAGATCACAGTACAATTACTGGAGGACATCAAATACTGGTCACTGAATAATAGCCACACTCAGTTCTCCATCCGCGGGCTTAGAAGACATGACTCCTTAGCAGTCAGCCAGCCAGGTCTCTTAGCATTTTCATTATTCATGCTCCCATAGAGCAAAGTATTCTTTTTTCCATTCTCATAAAGGCAGGTTGTAGTTAGCCTCATTGCTTACCCAGCAGTGTAGACTTCCTTAGAATGAAAGAAATGCAGTATAATACTAGTGTGCCTTATATTTACACATGGTTTATGATTTACCAATTATATTCACACAAGTTGGCATATATCAGCTCACAATGATCCTTGGAAGTAGAACAGGTGTGCTGTAAACCCATTTACCATCACAGAAAGAACAGCAGAAGCAGGCGAAGTCCCTTCAGAGTCGGGACGCTAAGAAAGAAACAAGAGCTGAGGAGTTTGATAGCTGTGAACTGCTTATGGAGTTTTAAGCACATGAGTATTATTAGATTCAACCATGATGTAGACATTTATAGCTGTATCTCTGAAGCTTAATAAGATCACCATGAGCAGAGATAATTTCCCTTAATTCTGTGGGAAGTAGACACCACTAAGGAAGAACAGATCTTCCTGCAGGGACTGATGCCATCAGATTCAACGTGGCTGCACTGGAGGTTGACACGGGCAAGGCTGATGAGAGGAAGGACATTTAGGGAATCTTTTAAAGGTAAGAAATGAAAATGATGAAAGCAGAAACTAAGATGACAGCAGGAAGGAGGGAAGACACTTACAAGCCCTCTTCCCTCTTCTATCGGGGCGTAGCTGACAGTTTCAGAGGCTTAGTCCGTTATCACCACAGTGTGGAACTTGGTGCTGGAGCAGTGTCTAAGAATAATACCCTGATCATCAGAGTGTGGGAAGGGGAGGAGAGGGAAGGGAAGGAGGGAGAGAGGGAACGGGGAGGGAGGGGAGGGAGGGAGGGAGAGAGAGAGAGAGAGAGAGAGAGAGAGAGAGAGAGAGAGAGAATTCAAAGACTGCCCCCCCCCAATGATACACTTCCCCCAAGAGCACACTTCCTAACCCTTCTAACCCTTTCCATTTTTAATTAGTTCCACTCTCCCTGGAGACTAAGCACTCAAATATATGAGCCTGTGTGGGGCAGGTATTCTCATTCAGACAACCACAGTAAGCATAGCAGGAAAATTTGCAAAAAGATTGATATAATCCTCTCAGGACAGGCCACTAAAATGTGGTGGCTTCATAGTTACACTGATGTGCAAGGTATCCAAGACATATAAATATGCATCCCAAAGTGACAGGGTGGTGTCCAGAGCACACGTGGGAACATAGAAATTTATGATATGTAACTATAGAAATCAATGGGAAAATTCACATTTTAAAAATAAAGAGTAGGGCTGAAGAGATGGCTTAGCAGTTAAAAGCACTGACTGCACTTCCAGAGGTCCTGAGTCCAATTCCCAGCAACTACATGGTGGCTCACCACCATCTATATTAGGATCTGATGCCCTCTTGTGTGTCTGAAGACAGCTACAGTGTACTCATAGGCATTAAATAATTAATACATACATACATACATACATAATTTTAAAATAGAGAGAAACTGGGTCAATGACCATAAATTCAAAAGAAAATCAACCTTTCTATTTCAATTATATTTAAGATACATAGAATATATTTAAAAGTAAATTTAAAATTTTATTTTGGAAAGAAATACAAACATTTGTATAAGTTCTATATAAAGAAGGAAGACAAAGAACCCAGGGGCCTCATCAGATGGACTGTATGAATGTGGAGATGAAAATTTTTGTTCAGTCAGGCTGTAATCAAAATCAAGAGAAATGTTTGTCGTATGTTCAGTCAAAGTCTTAATATACTTAACAAGAGACAGCAAACAACTGGCTTTTAAAAAGAGAAACACCTTGAAAGAGAACCAAATATAACATCTAACAGCCATAGTAAAAGGCTGTCATAGGAGGCTCTACAACCTCATGAAAAATAAGCGCAAGAGACTTAGATCAACAGGCTTATCTTGCTTATCGGATTAAATCTGGTAAGATTACATCAGTATGGTCCCATGCTTGCAAAAATGCGAGAAAGGAAGCTTGATAGAAATAGATAAATCAACGGTTGGGGGTAGAATTTGACAGTGTATATGACAATTTTAAATGTTCTGATTCTTTTGCTGTTAAGGGGATGTCTCCTGGTAGGTGAACTATGCTCCATTAAGTAACCTCACACCCTCAATATGACATCATAAACTAGATTTGGTGGATTATTGACATCATAGACTAGATTTGGTGGATTGTTGAAGAAAAAAAAAGAGAAAGATATAAAGTTGGAAGATGGAGGTGGATCCAGGAAGAGCTGTGAGTGGAGAAAATGACCAAAATACATTGTGCACAAGCATGAAATTAAAGAATTAACAAATACATTATGTTTTCTTAAGTGTCTTAATTCTATGATCTAGTAATTTCATATTTAAAACATTTAGAAATTTGGTAGCCTTTCAGACTTTAATAACCATTACATTTGTTCAAATTCTGACATTTCTACATGTCTGCCATATACAGAGATAACCATATAAGCAATGGTAACAATAAAAAAAAATTGAAATACCAAAAAAATTGTAGGAAGAGGGTAATGGAAGAAGTAAATGAAAAACTAGAGAACCACTAAAAACACTGGCCTGAGAGCCAGAGAGATGAGTCGGCAGCTAAGAGCACACACTGCCCTTGCAGAGGACCTGGGTTCTGTCCACAGAACCCACAAGACAGGCCATGACCATCTGTAATTCCAATTTCAGAGGCTCCAACACCCTCTCCTGGCCTCCTCAGGGACCAGGCACACGCGGTCTGCACTCACATATGTACGCAAACACTAGTGTACACAAGATGGAATGAAAGCAGTCTTGGATCTTGCCAAACAGTAGAGTATAGCTGCAGGCAACAATCTCAACCTGGTGATTGTATTGAGCTTTGAAATAGCTCTGGAGCTGGGCTGCAGCTCAGTGGTAGAGGGCTTGCCTAGCACTTGTGCATTCTGAGTTCAATCCCCGGGAGTGTAAGGCTTTGATTAATTGTTTTGAGACTATAATAGAATTTCTTCATTTTCCCCTTCCCATTGCCTCCCCCCCCCCAAAAAAAAACCCCCATCTAGCCCTCCTTGTTTTCTGTCATGTTCATAGTCTCTTCTTTCACGACAGGTTGTTACGTATGTACATATACATTCCTGAATGCATAAATGCAACCTGCTCGGTCTGTTTAATGTGATGTGTGTGTATGTTTTCAGGACTGTTTATCTGGCATTGGATAGCCAACTGGTGTACTCTTCTCTGGGGAAGACCGTTTCTCCACTCTCATGATTCTTGAGTTGCCTGTAGCTCATTGTGTAGGGCTGAAGCGTAGTGAGGCTCAACTCACCCACAAAGCTGTCGATCTAAAACTAGTCCCATCTAAAAGAAATGCAGGGACAAAGACGGAGCAGAGACTAAAGGAATGGTCAGCCAATTACTGACCCAATTTGAGACCCATCCCATGGTTAAGAACCAATCCCTGACACTATTAATGATACTGTTATACTTATAGACAGAATCCCAACATAACTGTCCTCTGAGAAGCTCTATGTAGCAGTTAAGTGACTGAAACAGATGCAGATCCCCACAACCAAACATTGGTCTTATGAAAGAGTTGGGGGGAGTATTGAAGGCCCTGCATGGGTTAGGAAGTCCACAAGAAAACCAACAAAGTCAATACCTGGGCCCCTGGGAGCCACCAAGAAAAGGGAATACAGAGGCCGGACAGAGACAACTGCTACATCGCATGTAGTAGATATGTAGCTAGAACTTCATTTGGGTTCCTAACAACTAGAATGGGGACTGTTCCTAAAGCCGTACCCTGGTTGTGAAATGGGTTTCCCAACATGGCTGCCTTGGCTGGCCTCAGTGCAAGAGGATGTGCCTAGTCCTGCCTGCAGAGACTTGGTGTGCAAGGGTGGCGGGTTACCCAGGGTGAGGACCGCCCTCTCAGAGGAGATAGAGAGGTAGAGGAGTACAATAAATAAATATTTTTTAAAAACTAATAAAAAAATATATGCAAGTGCCAATAGATGAGTAACTATGTACATTTGAAAAGGGACAGGTATGTGTTCATGTCTCAGTGATATGTTCCTTTCAAGATGAAACTAGGAAGAAAGAAAGAGAGAACGAAAGAAAAAAAGAAAGAAAGAGAAAAAGGAAGAGAGAGAAAAAGAGAGAAAGAGAGAGAGAGAGAAAAAGAAAGAAAGAAAGAAAGAAAGAAAGAAAGAAAGAAAGAAAGAAAGAAAGAAAGAAAGAAAGAGAGAGAGAGAGAGAGGAGTGGGAAGAAAGGAGGGAGGGAAGGAGGGAGAGAGGGAGGGAGGGAGGGAGGAAGGAAGGAAGGAAGGAAGGAAGGAAGGAAAAAAGAAAGCAAACAAGCAAGAAAGAAAGTAGGTATATGATTTGGAAGATTTTTTTTTAACTTTACAAATATAGATGTAATTTTGTTTTGTTAGCAGTATCAGTATCTATTGTGATGTTTCTAGCATTTCCTATTTATTAAAGAAAAGAAAGCTATATTCAATTGGTAAAAATGAAGGGCTGGAGACAAAAGTGTCCCCCCCCCTACCCCGCATAAACTAGAAAGGAGAGAGGCTGTGCCAGAAACCCTGGAATAGCAGGGAGACATGGGGAAGTGGAGAAATGCAGTGTCCTAAAGGAGAGCTCACAGAAAGCAGGGGAAAGGCCAAGGTAACCATGGCTGGAATGCAGCTCGCGGGTAGCCATGGCAGAAGAGGGAGATCCAAAGAGTGACCTAAACAGTCCAGTTGATGGGTTTTCTTGTAGGACTAGGAAAGTCACCCTGAACCTCTTGGATTAGAAGTTTATCACCCACCGGGCATGCAGGCATTGTTATTTAGCTCCTCCTTGGGTGTTGCTGGTCTGCACCCAAGGCTAGAAATCACTAAGTCCAAGGAAAGTGAGTCAAAAAGGCTGTGGATGTGGGACGCTTTCCTAAGTTGTGAGTCATCCCAAGTGCCAGCTGAGCCAGGAACGATGTGCGAAAGCCGTGGAAGGGAACTCACAGCTAGGAAACAGGAAGGAAAAGAAATCCCTGAAGACTGTAAGGTTTTTGTTATTGTGGTTGGCATTTTACAGACTCCAGCAGCATTATAACTACTCCCCTGCTGAGCCTGGTTTACACTCAGGGAAACGCCTGCAAGTCGAATGAATAGCGGTATCCAAACCATTGCCAGTGTGTTACCTTCAACTGTGGAGTGAGGTCTTGGAGGCCATGAGCAGATACAGGGTCAGGACACAGCTGCATGAATCAGCAACACAAGACAGGAGGAATCCGCACGCTGAGGCAGATGCAGATCTAAGCAAACAGAGAACTCAAGGAAGGGGGGCCAATGGTTCCAGTGTCTGCAGAAGGAGAGAGTCACAGTCTAGCTATGGAACAAAGGGAAGCTGGGCTCACAGATGACTTCCCTCAGCATCTCAGTAACACTTGGGAGAGCGCAAGGAAATCCAGGACTGTGAATGCCCGCCCGTGGCTTGGGGACAGGGTATATGCACAGCAAAAGCAGAAATCCATGACCTTCTCTCCAAATAGCATGTGGATTAGTCACTTACCCTGTGCTGGAACCTACTTCTGCTATGGAGCAGGAGCGCAGACGTCTAGGAACCACAAGGAAAGAGAACAGTTTTCCATTGCCAAAGGTGATTCTCTCTCTCTCTTCTCATTATCTGTTAGAAAAGTCTAGGAAAATTACACTTTACTGAGTAACCCCCAGCCTTTCAAAGGTCACACAGAAATATAATCACTAACCTCTGGTGATTCAAGACGGTTTGGACACTTTCATAATATGATGATCTACCTACACAAGCATCCTGCTAAGTTTTGTGTTAGATAATTTTCCCCCAAATTCAGACAAATACACAAGTTCTAAGCATATCTGATAGGCAAGACAAGGATAGACTATGATGTTCAACAGGTGTTTTATTCCTTTTTTTTTTTTTCTTAAAATACCTTAAACTTAGCAATGGGTTCATTGGAATGTAACTTGGTCACTGAGCATGTCTATATTCTGCCTTTGGAGAGGACACTGGTTAGTTTTGAAGATGAACGGGCATCGTATTGTACACTCTCGAAGATAATTGTGTGCACTGATACACCTCAGTCACCAGAAGCCTGCACAGCCCGTGCACAGCAGAGACACACCCCACAGACTCTGAAAACCAGGTGTAGATCAGAGTTTAGCTTGTGCAGGACACGTGTGAATGCCTCTTCTAATGCAAGAGAACTGCCTAAATGTCATGGGATTTCCAGTAGCTTCCTGAAGTGCGGCAGAAAGCCATTGATGAATGTCATTTGCCAGTTATTGTAAAGTGTCAATCAAATCAGAGGAAGAAAAGGCAATGTTTCAATGATTTAAAAAAAAATTCAATAGCTTGTTCAAAATAACCACCCATTGTGGCCCTCTAACTTATCTAACAACGGGACACAGTGTTAATCGATGACATCAAACGTTGCTCACTTACCTGTTCAGAGATAACTATTTGATTCAAGTAGCTGTTGGTATTTGTTGTTTTAATAGTTTATTTTCAAGAGAACACAGGGAGGGGTGCAAGAGGAAATACAGTGTTTTGTTAATACCAAAAACATAATATAAAATAACATTCAGATGGTGCAGCTTATTTGAGGAGATACATTCTGCATTTGCGGAAAAGAGCTGACTCGGGTTACTGAGGATGTTGGTGTATCTGTACTATTTTGATGTGGCTGAGCATAGAGCCCTGGAAGTTCTGCTATGTTAAAAAACAAAAAAGAAAGCAAGGCGTCCTTTAAGGGTCCCTGCTTATTCTTTCTCGACCACTTTCCTCTGACTCCTCCTCCTTCCCAGGGAAGGTGTGATTCAAATCCCTGGAGCCCCCTCAAGTGTTGTCAAGCTGCTGGCTGCTAGGTGCTGCTCGCTGGGAAGTAAGGAAAGAAATTTGACACTGAATCTCATCTTGGCTACTGGGAGAAATACCATCTTTGAGGTCACAGGACTTAAAGGGCATTTCTAGTATTGTTTTGTCTCTTGACTGGTACAGTCTTGATGGAAGAAGGTTCCCTGATCATGCGAAACGGATCCGGGAGAAATCATACATTTCCTTGTCCACCTTTTCACTGCATTCTGAATCCCCCAACTATCTCCGTCACCTTGTAAAACTGGCAGGCTCTGGACCTTTTGCACGCTGGAGAAAAATCACTGTTTTGCCTCCAGCAAGGAACATGCATGTTGCAACACTGACTCCTCCTCTAGTGAAGAAAGAGTGAACAAGTGCACCGAGTTGAGCTTCTCATAGACACGCGGCTGGCGACTGCAGAGCAGAGGCTAAAATCCCCAGACGCCGGGTCTTCTGGGCTGGGCTTTCCCCGCCTTCCTGCTCTGTCTCACTCGCTCCTCTCCTGCGTTCTGGATTTTACACGGGGCTCAGGAAACAGCTTTACCTGTCACTGATAAAGCTCGCGTCCTTTGCAGGAAGTGCTCAACCCCTGGTATGGCAGACTTTTCTCTCCAGCAGAAGTGAGTACCCAGGGCAGACAAGGCTGCGCGTGGCCAGGGGTGGTGCGGGCGGGTGCTCTCCAGGGCCGCGGGTTCGAGGCCGCTAGTGGGAGCGGAACAGTTGGCTGCAGGCGCGGACAGCTTAGGGAAATGCCAGCTAGCAGTCAGAGCCCGCGGGCGCGAGGAAATCCCATCCCGTACTGTGAGCGTGCCTGAAGCCAAACCTTGATGTCCCTTTCGAGAAAAGCTAAATATATGCCAAGGGGCTTGGCCACCCACCCCAGCTTTTACAACTGCTCTCGGCGTGTTTTAAAATATACCCTGCAAGCGCGCCCTTGCGAACGAGTTTCGGTGGCGTGATGGTGGGGTTGCAGGTGGTTCGTGTCGAAATGAAAAGCTGGGGAGATAGCGGGAAGGCTGAACAGGCTCGGGCAGGAGACTTCGGTGGCAGTTAACTTGGGCAGTCTCCTGCCGGCTGCACAGCTGAGTGCCAGGTGAAGAGACAGTCACCTGAGCTCCCACCCCCACTCCCTAAGGCAGCTAAATGGTGTCTGGGCTGTGCGCTAGGAATTCAAGCCCTAGGGGTAGAAGCAAGGACACTGCTGGAGCAAAGATCACGGGATCAGGGAGCAGAGGATAGCCTCCCGGAACCCAGAGCTCTGATTGCTGAGGCAGGGGGAGGCAAGGGCTGCAGTTGTGTAGAAAAATATCCTGTTAGTGACCTCTACCTGTATGGTAGGGAAGCAACCCACGTTTCCTTAATAACAAGCAACTTGGGGTTTTCTGTGATCGAACTTGAAAATGCTTGCAACCTGTTATTAATGTCACGGGGTGGGAGCGTCCTTTAATCTTCATTCATGGAATTGGCTGGGAAAGATTTCCCACCGGAGTGTCTTGACCAATCCTAGCTCTGCCTCCCGTGGCACTACAATCGTGGGAGTTCACCTTCTCCTGGCCTCAGTTTACTGTGTGTACATTTAGGGAAACTGATCATTCTTGCTACAAGTGCTGAATGGAACAGAGGTGCTG
Source organism: Mus pahari (assembly GCF_900095145.1). Classification (NCBI taxonomy): domain Eukaryota; kingdom Metazoa; phylum Chordata; class Mammalia; order Rodentia; family Muridae; genus Mus; species Mus pahari. The sequence continues at coordinate 56,729,253 of NC_034600.1, forward strand.
AGTAGAGCAGAAACCGGAATATTTGGGGGTTTTTTTGTTTGTTTGTTTGTTTCAGTGGTTTTTTTTTTTTTCAAAGTAGGGGTCCTTTTGAGAATCGATTGTGACTCGTTTCCCCAGGGTAGAAACTGTACTTAAGGAACAGATGAAGGATTTTATAAGGACACTCTTTGTTGGCCATCCCTGAAAACCCCCTTGTCTTTGAGGATGCTGCATCAGGACATATCCCACCAAGTTTTTGCTGGCGGCTGTGCTGGATGTGGGAGTAGACTGGGAAGGTCTGAAGCAACCGCGCTGCTCGCCTTCTCAGAGGGGTCTCTGCGCTTCTAGGGGACCTCTTCTCTCAACTCTTAATGGCGGCGGACCATAGAGCAGTGGTTCTCAGCCTTCCCAATGCTATGACCCTTTAATACAGTTCCCCATGTTGTGGTGACCCCCCCCCCGCTATAACATCATTTTCATCGCTACTTCATAACTGTAATTCTGCTACTGTTATGTATCTTAACACAAATATCTGTGTTTTCCCCGCCCCCCCCCAACAAGGTCGAAACCCACAGGGTAATAACCACTACCCTGGAGGTTTCTGTCCACAAACAGCTCTGGAAAGCAATCTATGGGGGCGGGGGTGGGTGGTCAGTGTCCACAGAAACCAATGTCCTTCAGGGCAACTGGCTGGGAGTCAGAGAACAGGGCCAAGGCTTGGCTGGAGACTAAAGCTTGGTTTGCTCCCCAGAGTGTGGCTAGATACTTCGGGTATGTGTACTTTGTATAGAGCATTAAGCCTAGAACCAAGGTCTAGAGCATTAGTAAGGTTGGAGAACCACTGGTCTACAGCATCTCACACCTTCCAGTAACTGGAGTCTTCTGCCAACAGCTCAGGAGATGTACAGCAGAAAGCAGGAGGCACTGGGGCCCTCCAGGCTGTGCTTCGATTTGTAGCTACAATTCAGCGAGTCATTGGAGCTCTTTGAGACTCTCTTTTCCTGGCTGCAAGATGGGGAATAATTCTGCTTCTGCGCGTGGTGGCTGAATAGATACCCAGGTTCAGGGATCAACTGTTCTCATTAATTAATGTTAATGTGACGTTTGCAACACTGTGGCCACTGGTCTCATGGTCTTTGGAGCAGCTCACTGTCTATCCTATGGGGCTTTTATTACCAGGAGACTGAGTGACACCAGCTCATTAGTCTCCAAGATGAGAGAGAGGGATTCAGAATGCAGGGTCAAGTTTACTCTCTGAGCTTTGGTATGGCAAGCAAAACTCTGTGTATTGGCAACAAACAAAGCACTTTTCAGTTCGGCATGGATTCTCAGCCTTCCTTTCCAGACCTTTTTGGCCTATGATTTTTGAATACAAAATAGCCATCTTTGCCTATAGCTTTAAGCAATCGAGTATGAAACCAGACAAGTCCCCCAGACCTATCTCCGAACATACTACAAATTGTCTCTGTCGAAATAAATGGCTCTTTTGCTATGTTTCATTGCTTGGTACACAGTAAGCTTTCAACTCGACTTAGAGTCTCCTCCACCTCACTGGTCTCTCAGGTTCAAGTAGAGGAAAATATCAAACCTTAAAAAAAAAAAAAAAGAGGAAATTGCATGTGCACAGAGTAGGAAAGATTGATGACCTGCGTGTTCTTTTGGAGTACTTACATGCAGAGATTGTAATGTTGATACCCACCACTGAACCTTTGAATACAGCAGAGCGTATTAATCCTTCCATACAGAGCCTCAGATGATGCTCACAGGAACACTGAAGGTATGAGTTATCATGTTAAGTTGTACAGACCAGACGAGGAAAGTGAAGACTGCAAGCATTTGCTTAATTTACCTAGCCCACAGTTTGGTAGGAGCCCTGGTCTGTCTGACTTTGACATCCGTTTCATTTCCCATTATCCAGTGCTGCCAACCTTCCCAATATCAGAACATTACATCATGCCAACTGGACTTGGATTTGTTTTCAAGGGCAGGGACAACCACATGGGGTGGACGGTTTTAAGTGATGTGAACAGATACTATTCTTGTGGTACATATTAACAAACCACTTGTGGATACCATTTTTCCTGACTCTTCCCAAGCTCAGCTGGTAAATTCCAGATAGGTGAGTTTCAGTAGGAGTAGATAAGGCAGGGACTGGCTGGCTGTCATTCACTTCCTAGGCAGTTCGTTCAAGTTCAAAGAACTCTGGGATTTTAATTTTCTACTAGTTTTTGTGTTAAGACACTATTTACATTTGCTTCCAGGGTTAAGGATTCATTCATTATTCATTCATTCATTCATTCATTCATTCATTCATTCATTCATTCTGCTGTGCTCTACTGTGTGTGTGGTTACACAAGGGAAGAAAAAGCAGAAATCTAGCATTTGCGGAGCTTCTATGTAAGGAGCAGAGGTAGTTAACAGGTAGGTGAAGAAACACAGAGAGATCATTCAGGGTCTGGTGAGACAGCCCCGTGGGTAAAGACATCTGTCATGAAAGCCAGGAGACCCAAGTGCAATCAATGGAACCCATCAAATGTCGAAGGAAAGAACCAAGTCTACAAAATTGCCTTCTATCCGAAAAGTAAATGTTGTGGCTCACGGGCCCATAAGCATACATAGTACATGTACATAAATAATGATGACAATAAATAAATCTGTCTTAAAAGTCACTCCAGACATTGATAAAGTCTATAAAGAAAACACAGAGATTTCAGAATTGCATGAGGTTCTTGAGGACTTGAAATGAGGCTAATCCTTAGAGAAAGGTGATTGACTTGTAACAAACGCTCTAAATTCCAAACACGTAGCGCCCCATACACACACACACACACACACACACACACACACACACACACACAAAGCAAATTTGTTCCTAATCTTAGTTTGTGTATTAAAATCATAAACTTTATATAAACTGGTTTAGGTGTAAAATTAATTAAATTTGCCTACTAGCTTTTAATTTGTTTTAATGTGGCTTAATAGCAATTTTAAATCACATTACCTGGTGACTTACATTTGCTTGACACAGCACTACTTAAGACTCATACTTGATCAAGATATAATAAGAATATTCTCCTTCTACTTTCTCCTGGACATATCTTTATTTCTCTAGGTTTGGCTAACATTCCTCTCATGTCTTTCTCAAATTCAGTTACTTGTAAAAAAAAAAAAAAATCCCTGTCCCCTCCCTAATGCTCAGAGTATGCAGGTGGTACAGTTAAAGCCAGTCCCTTCCTATTGGTTTGGGATTTGATGAAATTAACTCTGTGACTGCATTTGTTACCAGGGTACAGTCCCTTGTATAGGGAAATCTCAAGAACCTCTTCCACAAAGTCCAATAACCAAAGGAACATTAAAAAATAATAATAATTTAAAAACTGGATTTATAGCTTTATCTTTAAATTGCTTCCTAAAGTAATGTGAATCTTGTAGCATTTTGGAAAGCCTAGGACACGATCACTAGAATTTCACGTATATGTTCTTGCTTGGGTCATCTCCAGTGTGTTTCTCTTACTGTTTCTCTTGATTAAAGCGGCTGGAACAAGAGGCAGCCTGGATCTCTAGAAGACCGGCTCCAGGAGTGTCACAGAAATCTGCTTTGGTTTCTTTGTTCCCTGGCTAAAATGACACTTGGGCATGTCACCGAAAGAAAGATAAAATTTGTTCCTGCAGTTCTGTTTACTGCAAAGGGAGGGATAGTGAGATGCTAGAATGGGAGGTGGCCTCTGCCTTGGGAGATTAAGCATCCAGAGTCTAAGATGGTCTCGTTTGCTGGCTAGTGTATTATGCTCGCTTTCTTTCTTCCAAAAATGCCAGAATAAGTTTAGACTTGACATAATAATGGCGCCAAAGATGATAATGGAGAAATATGCTATAAAACTCCATCCTGGTTATATCACTGATGGACTGAGCTCTTCTAGATTCTGTAATACTTACAGACACTTATAGACACTTACCAGCAAGGAAATATTTGCGTTATGTAGATAGAGCTGAACAAAATATAAAATGCTCGTTCGGGCATGTAAATAATATCATTGGCTCACAAATGTTCTTTTCCACTGGAATTCTAAATCTGGGGGGGGTTAAGTTTAGAAACTGGTTTGAGTTGAAAAAACTTCAGTAAATTTCAGTGAATCAACATCTATAACACACACATACACACATATATATTATATATGATATATTACTGTAATATATATTACATAATATATACTACTATTTTATATATTACTAACACATACATATGGGATATATTCTTTAGTATGGAAAGTGTAACATGAGCATAATTGGACAGTAGTAGTGTAAGAGCATATTCCCTGGTTATTAATGCATGGCATAAGCAATTAGACTTCAGGGATTTTGAAGGATAGGATACATACATATTCTATAGTTCATTCCTGATGGAAGTTGTATGTTGAGGATGAGATTAGACATCACAGAAGGAAATACATGAAAATGTGGGGCAATGGAAGCAAGCATGGGATGTTTACTGATGTGATAAAAGCATCAGGTCTAATTCAAAGACACATAAGGCAGAACGTGATCCTAGAATCGCCCGGAAAGCTTAAAAACTGGTAACGCCTCAGCCCTGTCTTTACAGCCTTCTCTTTTTCAATCCAGGATTGGAATCTAGCTATCAGCTCTCAGTGTTGGTTTATTTTGCTTTTAATTCCCTGAAGTGTTCTAATGTGAAGTCAGAATTTGAATACCACCACTGTACAAAATAAAGGAAATTCTTCCAAAGGCATACAGTGGACAAATAAGGAATGCAGTCTTTGCTTCATAGAAATACCCATGCATTTATACATAGACTTCCAAACAGTTAGCAGCTGTCATCCTGTCTTCTTGGATAATGCATCTAAAGCCTCATTTTGACTGGCCCTTTCTATGCCTTGTGTGCTTTGGGTGTGTGCCTCAGAGTCCATCCCAGTGAAGTGTGGGCAATTGGTAGCTCCTACTTGTTTTCATTCACCAGGATGTGCACAGGTCTTTATTGCCATGCCCACTAATATCCAAGGCGGTTTTTCTATAATAATCTGTAGCTCTTTTCATTTCAGTTTTTACAAACGGGGAAATGGATGTTAATGACTTGCCCTGGGCCATAGTGTTGGCTGGGATGGAGGTGACAGAGAACTAGCTTCTGAATTCTCCATATTGTATTAGGTTTCCAAAGTGAGAGTGCCTAGCCTCCTGTTAGTGACAGAAGCCTTTGTTTCTAACAGTGTCATTTTTTACATGAATGGATTTGTGTTAGCAACACATCAGTAGGTAAAGATTACAAACCTCCTTAAGCTGGCAGCACTGGGATACTATGGTTATTAGCGGCCAGAAGGCAGCCTGACAAGGTTCCAGTCATTACTCAAGTGATACTTGGTCATGCCTACTTATAATTCAAAGCTCTTGCTGTTGGAATTGAGGACTCTGGCTGTATTCTTACTGACTCCAGTGTTTCACAAACTTGCTGATTTCTCTTGTTGTTCCTGGAAAGGATATTAACCCCTTCATATACAAGAAAGAGAGGAAGAGAGAGAAATGAAAGAAAGAGAGAGAAACAGGAGAGGGAGAGAAATAAAGAGCCCATATCCTATAGCTGTACCTTTCACTTTTATTTTATTTATTCTTATATTTTTAGATTAATTTATTTCATTTTGTGTTTATGAGTGCTGAATGTGTATACATGTACCACGTGCCTGCCTGGTGCCCAAAGAGGTTTGAAGAAGGCTTAGGATTCCCTGGAATTATAAGCTGCCACATGGATGCTAGGAACTGAATCTACGTCCTCTGCAAGAGCAGCAAATGGTCTTATCCACTGAGCCATTGCCTCAACCCCAATTTTTATTTTATTTCATTTTTAAAATTTTCATTCAGTATATTATATATGATTATGGCATGTTCAAATAAACTGTGAATAGTCTCCTCCCCCACATACCTCCCAACTCCTTCTCCCCTACTTTCTACCCTTTGGAACCTTCCCCCCAATCTGTGATCTACATTCATTTCCTGTGTGTCCTATTGCTCTTCCTCCAACTCATCCTCAGCACCTCTTGGGATCTTCTCTTGGTCTTCTTCCTAGTCTCTTAGGCTTTATGCTATTTATACCTATACATAAAGCCTAAGATGGACAGACAGACAGATGAATACATTACAGAGTAAGATCAACACGAGAATGAGAATGTGTGGATTATTTTTCCCCCTTTTGAGTTTGGTTTTTCTTGTTTCACCTACACTTTTCCAGATCTAGCCTGTTTCTCACGAATTTCATGATTTCACTTTTATTTTCAGCTGAATAAAATATGTGTACATGCAGAACATTCTCTTTATGTATCTACTAACTTTCACCTAGGTTGGTTTTACTTCCTTGCTCTTGTGAGTAGAGCATTAACAAATATGGATATGCTATTCTCTCTGTGAAGACTGTGGAAACCTTTGTGTATATGCCCAGGGGTGGTATATAGCTAGGTCACATGATAGTTATATTTGTAATTTTTGAGAAATCTTCAAATCGATTTGTACACCCACCAGAGATAAATCAAGTTCTTTATCCCCCCTCCGCCCCACACACAGTATTTATTGTTAAACTTCTTGATGACAGACATTCTCACGTAAGGTAGATAATGAGATGTTATCTAAAAGTAGTTTTGTTTGTTCGAGACAGGGTCTGACTATGTCGCCCTGGCTGGCCTTGAACTCACAGAGACCTTCGTGGCCCTGCCTCCTGAATACTGAGATTAAAGAAAGACATGTTCCACCATTCCCAACACAAATTAGTTTTAGTCTGCATTTCTCTAGTTGGCTAATGGTATCGAACACTTTTTAAAAAATAAGAATTAGACGTTTGTGTTTCTTCTTTTGAGAATGGTCTGTTAATGTTCTTAGCCTCCTTGCTGGCTGGCGGGTCATGGGGAGTTCTTTATTTTATGTGTGTATAGTGTTCAATTTTGCAGGACGTTTAAATTATGGATATTAGTTCTCTTGGCAAAGTTTCTCTCTCATTCCGCAGGCTGTTTGTTTGTTCTTCAAGCTGCCCTTAAAAGAGAGAGAGAGAGAGAGAGAGAGAGAGAGAGAGAGAGAGAGAGAGAGGACCTTTTATGAGTTAGTCCTTTGCCAATGGTGAGACTGGCGTTTCTTCTAAAGGATGTTAGAAAAAGGCCAGCCTGTCACAAGAAGGATGGTGGACTCTTTAAAACAGATTCTTTAAGGCAAGGAGGCAGGTCAGTTCACATCAGCCTCAAATGCTTCTCTTTTTTTTCTCTTTCTCCAAATCCATTACTACGTAAGAACAATTGCCAAAAGCTTTAGCCATGGCAAAAAGCAAGCTCTAACCCAGTGGTTCTCCATACTGATTGCACAGGAAGATCACCTTGGGAGCCTTAAAAGTTACTCGTAGGCCCACTGAGTAGGATTCTGGGAATGGGGCCTGAGAGTCTGTGTTTATTTATAGTTCTCCATGTGAGGATGACATGCATTCCTGAGAATTGCTTCTCAGCCATCACCCAAATCTTAATTGCTTGTATCTGTGTCTTTTATTGCTTGTTTTAAGTCACATGACTGAGAAGTCCAAACCACCCTTTCCTGTGGCGATTTCATTATTCTACTTTTAAACTTGTGTGAATATTTTTTGTTTTAGGTTTTCGGGGTGTGATTTTTCAGCATAATATTAAGTTTTCTCCCTTTTTAAGCAGACTCCTACCTCAGAGTCACCCCAAATGACCTTGTGATGAAAAGTTCTTATATATAATTTGAAAGCCAGATTGCCAGTAGGTTAATAATTATGAGATGGCTATATAAAGGTTGAGCTTGCCTGCTACCCAGGTATTGAATTTTCTCAATTGCTGAGTTGATCTTTAGTTGCTTTCATGTCATTATCAGGTCAATTAGTTCCATTCTTAGCATACTCACACCCTTATTAAAAGTACAATAACAGTGAGAGTTTCCAAAGACTGTCATGGACAGGTTTTACCAAGTTAATTTGGCCAAGAACTAACTAGGTTGTATAATGATGTTTCAGACCTGGGAGGGGGAAAAAAAAAAATCACTGGATTTTCAGAGACTTCCTGTAACAGTCTAGGCAGGAAAAAAAATATGAGAATTCATTTGGAAATAGTCAATTTCAAATCACCCTCTATATCCAAGACTTTGGGATGCAGAGAGTAATCCTAAGACCAATTATCCACACTCTAGCTGAGTCTGAGACTCCAACCCTTCTCAAGAAGTTGTGTTAATGTAAATAGGGATCCATGGCTTCAGACTGGACTTGACAGGAGAGTGCAAAGATAAGAATGATGAGTTGTCCTCATCTCCCCTGATGCTCTGACCTTGCAAGATTAGTAGAAAACACAGACGCTGCTAAAGAGGCTTCAGGGAGGGAGATGGACAGAGCTCTGTTGCTTACAAAGCAGTGGAAACATCTGACAGTTTTTTTCTCACTCACTTTCCATTTGGACAGGTTCTGCAGGCCCATGGTTAGAGCTAGAGATGGAATAATGGTAATTGGGGGTGGGGGGAATTTATACTCCAGTGATAAAATAATATAGATCCACATTTTTAAAAAAATCGCAAAAGAAGGTAATGCTAAGAAGAAAAAGAAGACAAAGTACAGGCACTAGAGGATTAGGAGTTTCACTTGAAACAGGCTGCATGAATGAGTTGCCCTCTCTTGGGATATGTATTCTAATTATCAGACCAAGGCCAAAAAGAAAACTACATAAAATTCTGAGAGAAAGATGGTTCCAGGAAGAGGGAATATCAAGCGTATGGCTTGTATGAGCAAAAGAAAGAGGCTAACGTGAGTGGACTCCATGGGGCTGAGACAGGTGTGGAAAGAGTAACAGTGTCTGGGATCATGGGACAGACTTGGGATTACTATTAATTGCTCTGAAGGGATCACTGGGAGATTTCCAGGCAGGGGGAGAATGGGATTTAAAATATAGTTTTAACATCACTGTGGTGATGGACTGTGAACCAGACACAAAGGGACCATGGGCTGTTGATATACAAGCCACCCAGAGAATAGGTGGTGGTAGAGAAGAGGGTGTCAGATGGAGTGTACAGTTTCGGAAGTCTGAACAGCATAACTTCAAAATATCCAGGCTGTGCTAACAAACCTAACCTTGTCTCATATAACTGTTCCCACCCTAGCCCAACTAGGACCATTGAACTAGATCCAGTGGCACATAGGACGACTTAGCAACACTAGCAATGTGGGGCTTCTCCTCTTCAACCACAAGGAACTAAATTCCATCCAAGGAGAAGTTTCTGGTTGCGGCTTGTTACCTTCTGACTGTCAAAATTCCATCCTGTGTCAAGACCAATCTCATAGGGTTTGTGGTTTTGATTACGGTGTTTCTGGTATGTGCTGGAGTGGTCACATTCAGACAGCTAGCTTGTTTTTTCTGAGGATTTTGACAGTGGTTGTATTTACCAACTCCTCAACTATGCAGTTGGTCAGTGTCTCCATATACATGCTAACATTGAGATGGCAAGTACTTAAGGAGCCCTTTCTATCTGAATGTTCTTTGCATGCCATGTTTTAATTAATTCAATCATCTCATTCATCCTTATGATAATTGGGTATTCTTGATGTGGTTTTACAGATGAGGACATGAGACATAGTAAAAGACATTTAGTCATTTGCCCAAGATCCCATGGCTGCCAAGTAACAAAGCTAGGCTTTGCACTGGACCTGGTTATAAAGCTCTGGGTCTCAGCCACTGTGCTGTGCCTCTTGCCCTTGGTTCTCCTTCATTCTTTCCTTTGCAAGGGAAGCTGTCACCAAAGCATGGCTTCTTCCTTCAGGATGTACTTCACCTGGCAGGGCTTGAAGAGATTGGACAGGACAGCTCCTCTCCAAGACAACTCCAATCTAACACACCTACCATCCACCCAGACAGAAGCATGTGCCTTCACCTAGGTCTGGACACAGTTGCCAACACTAAGGGCCTCTTGCTACATAGTCTTCTTGTCCTCAAGCTCCTCCTTCCCATCCCTCATAGCTCCTGTGTTGTGCCCACCTTCCACCTCCGCAAGTTTCCTTGGTCTGAAAAGACAAAAATTACCTATGAGCCATGCCAAGTGTTCGAGTTACTCCCTAGGGCTCATGAAACTTAAACGACAACAACAACAACAACAACAACAACAACAACAACTCATTAATTTTGTGGTCATCACAATATTTGTTTTTAAAATAGTGGAGGTTTTCCTCCAGAGTTTCATTAGGAGACATAAAGCAAGCCCAAGGACCATGATGGTTCCCCTCTGTGTTCTTAACCTTCCCCTCTACATTTGCTGCTGGTGAATTTTTCTCTCAGGGGACCTGACGTTCCAATAAACGGCATGAAAACAGCAGTCCTTTCCCTCCTCCTGGTGATGATAATAAGAAAGGATTTGTAGAACTGGGGGTTATACAAAAAAAAAAAAAAAATCAATTAAGATCTCTTTAGTCTACATAATAAACTCTTCAGCAGTGACTGTAAGGTAGTAACTGTCATGGCTCATGATGCTATAAGTTTAAACTCGATAAATATTTCAATAAAAAAGTGATAACAATCTTTTCTTCTGCTGCAACCGCCATAGGGTAATTTTTAATAGAGACTGATAGGCATTACTGGGAGTGTGAATGTTAATCAAATCATTCATCTATTTGTTTGATTTTTCAATAAAAGTGTTATTAAAATGTCATCTAACACATATCGCATATTTCTCCTAATTTAATTAACTCCCAGATTCAAAACTGCAAAAGAAAAAGGAAAGTATGTTTTTCATTAAGTTTTGAAGGTTTCCCTGGCAGAATCAATTAATTAAATGTTAAAAGCCATTTCAAATATTTGAATATTCTCCAAAATACTACAAAAGCCTTAATTTTCAAAAAATTTCAACTTAAAGTCATGAAGTTCTTTCTTTATTGGAACACTTTGTATATCAAGTGTAGCTATGCCCTCGGGTATCTCCAAGTCATTCAGGGATCAGAGCAACATGACAGCTATCAGAGGCTCACAGAATTAATTCCATCGTCTTGCTCAGCATTTGACTGGATATGTCTGGTGTCTCTTTTACTAACTTCTGATTTGACCTTTCAGATGACTTCGTAGACATCATACCAGTGTTCTTATCTGTGACTTTTAAATATTTAGTTTTGCTCCTGGCTTAAACTAATGGGGCAAAAAAAAATGCATGAAAATTGTCTTTAATTCTTATTCTCCAACCTTTGCAAAAATTTCAAAAGTTCCTGTATGAGAATATGAGTCAAATCCTCTTTTAAGTCATCCCACTTCCAAGATATTATAACTCCATGAAGCCAAAGCCCATGGTTGATACTACTACCAGTACTAACTCATCACGGTGCTGAAATTCCCCTTCTAAACGTAAATATATTATTTAGTGTGGTTATTTGAGGATCAACTGAAGTATTTTCAAAGAAGTACAGTGGAAGCAATGAAATGAAATGGGAAGCCCACTTCTGCCTTGGTGGCCATGAGCTATCAACAATAGGTTTACAGAAATTCCAGTAGGTTTGCTGAGTCCTGGGATCTAAACCTGCTAAGACTCAATCATATTCAGAGACTTCAAATTATTATTATTTATATTCCCTTTTGGTTTTGAAACTGGTACATGAATCCATTTTCAGAGGGCTAGTGGTAGATGTCCCTGTCATTGTGAGCATTGGGCCATCACATAGAAATACCATAGTAGAAAAGGACCACGTGGATCATAGATGCAGAATGCTGGGGAGAGTTGAAAAATCAGTCATTGGGATTACCTACTTGCTAATATATGGAAGAAGGATTAGAGAAGGCAAACTCTGCCCTGAAGGGAAATCTTAAAATGTTGTTTGCATTTGTAGCACAGTCTCATTATCTTTATCTATGACTTTATGTCAATCATATGCTTCTTGGCTGGCACCACGACATTTTAAGATACCCAAGAGCAAAACTGTCATGGTTTCTGAGAGCCCACTATTTCCTTAGAGTTCCAATGCTCATTAAAGGTACAACTTCATAAACATTGCAAACCACCACAAGTCCCAGATAAGGAAGCCAATAGCTGTCCCTGTGACTGGAAGAGATGAAAATTGACAGAGTCTAAGATTCAAAGGCAGAAAACTGTCTTTCCTGTTGACCTCCATCCCAAGTTGGACATGGCTGTCAAACACTAATGACCAGTTGATTGTATGCGTATCTTCTGTAAGAATTGCTTTGGGTTTTATATGAAGCCTGAGGGATGAATTTACCTCTTTATCCTAACCCCTCTCTGCTATTAACATTCTCTAGTCTAAAAAGAATTTCTTTTTTCTTCTATTCACCCCACTGTGACAACCCCAGATGCTCCAAAGTCCTCTTTGCTTAGATTTCCTCACAGTTGTTGTCTGCATTTCTCTTTAAAGTGCTCCTCCTATGAACTGAATGTTCCTAAAAATGTTCCCCCCCCCCCAAAAAAAAAAAAAACCTATAAACCATACAGGGCAAGAAAGAAATGCTCCTGGAGTTTTCATATACACCGCAAGGCAACTACCTAAAATAGGTGAGGGGAGGGTTTCCTAGCAGTTATAAGGGGGAGCATGTTTGAATAGGTGAAAATTCCCATCAGCCCTTGCAGTTGCTTCTCAGCTGACCCTATTAAATACAGTTGTGATAATGTTTTCTTGGGATCCAGCTAAGTTTTATAAAGTAAGCCCTCAATGTCAGAACCCTTATTGCTAATTCTGATTACCACAGACTTAGGCTTTTCCAAGGACTCCGAACTGGCTGTCAACGACAGACTCCTTTGTGCAATTGCAAGAGAGTCCATTGGCTAGAATCAGGCATTATCTTTAACAGCAATAAATTTTAAGGGATGACGTTATGGAACACGTTAGTGATGTATGGAAATGTTTCTAAATTTCTTTGGAACCTTGGGCTCATGGTTTGTAAAAAGCGAACAAGCCTACACTTGCATACCAGAACAATTTTGAGGGTGCTGTAATCTCCAATCTTACTTTTCTGTTATTGACCGCTGCTCCATGAGAGCCCCAATAGTTTTAGCTGTTTGCTATACATATGAAGAAAGACCCTGAAATGGTGCTATGGCAGGTAGTTTGTTGGTTTGTGCTTTGTCTGCTGAGCCACCGATGGCACACTTTCAAGGCCATTGTTCTTGCTAAATATTTATCTGGAGAGCTACATTATGAATCTTTAGAGTCCAAATCTGATAACTGTGCAGGAAAACTCCTTGGGAGATGATGGGCTAGAAGATTACCTCAGTATAACATCTCCATTTGCCCTACATTTGATTCCAGCAGGCAAATCAGAGCTCGTTAGGCAGTGTATAATTCCCAGAAAATTGAAGGCAGAAGCACCTGTTCTTCCTCTGGTAAAGCCAAGGTAAATGCAAAAACCTCAGAAATACAGCAGTACCTCTGGCAACAGGCACAGTCGAGAAGGCTGGGAAAAGCTCATGGCTGGTGAGAGCAAAGCTGGCCACTGGAGTGGGAGAGCCTGTTAGACTGGTCTTAGACTGGACAAAGGCCTGAGCGGCCAAAGGCAAGGCTGTGCTTATGGAAACTGAGCCCGGGGCAGTGGGAACTGAAAACTAACTCCACAAAGCAGAAGTGTTTCCATTTGTGAGAGATGGAATGATATAGGGTTTGTGACTCACTAAACCATCCAGAAGGCCAAACGACTACAGAGAGAGAAACTTGGATTCCTCTGGCTGTTAGGTAGTCATCAACTCAAAGATGGACTTGTGCATTCTCACCACATACATAAACTACATAAGGCTGTAGCAAATGCATGTACAAACGTAAAACAGCTTCCTGTCACAGTAGTGGTTCATGGAAATTGTCTCAGCAAAGTTACCTTGACTAAATCCTTTTCAACTTCCCTTCCTTTAGAAGCAAAGGGCCTCTGATGGAGTGCCATTATTGCATAATGTGATAGATAGCTCTGATTATGCAAGTAGCAAAGATGTTATTCAGTTGTCATGTGTTATGCTTCTCTAAGAATCTTTCCTCAGTATAAGTAGGCAGCAAGTGAACGCATCCAGTAAATAGCAAGCGCACACTGAGCACGGAAGGTTAACACTGGCTATTACTGCTGGCAGTAAAAGACTAAATCCCCAAAGAGTCTCATACTGCTACCATGCATTGTTTTTCTTTTTTCTTCTTTCCAGTGTCAGTGGATCAAATCCGAGAAGACCTTATGTGTGGTAGACAAATACTCTAATCCCAACTTATACCCCTAGACACTGTCATGGCTTTTGTCCCATCAATCTTGGCAGGAAATTTAAATCTTTCTAAGGGATTTGGTGTCTCAGAAAGCATAAAGGTATTATAGTAGTTTTAATCTCAAATGCACAGCTCTCTGCCTTCTAATTGATATCAATCTGTGAAGGATGAACCAGGTAGGGTTAGAAAGTAGCTTGTCCCCTCTTGTCCTATAATGATGGCCTCTATACTCTGAACAATATTTGACAAAGATTCTGGGAATTCTTCCATGAGTGAATATTCTTTGAGAATACATGCCCCATTGTGTATATTAGGAACAAGAACGACACAATAGTGTAGTAGTTTCTTAAATCCTTTTCCTATGTAAACATTTAGGCAGTGTAACTATTGAGATTATCAAAAATGTGTACAAATTAATCCTGTGCTAATTAGCTTTACTGTGAAAAAACTCATACCAACTGAAGGAGGTCATCATTTCTGAAGGCTGGTTTTTAATTCTTTATGGATAAAGCATTTCTAGAGTAAGAAAGTATGGAGTGTTGATCTAGACACCAGAAGTCCTGTATTCTAATTCCATCTTATTCTGCGATATTTCTTTGTATGAATTTCATTCCTCAATAATACAATAGTTATGTTTAGATGGGAATCCCAGAAGTGGAAAGAGCCAAAGCTAGCCAGAAAACTTGTTGACTTGCTTGTCACACTGAACTTCACAAAGCATTGTTAACTTCACTACTAAATCTGTAAAGATAAGAGGTCTAGCAAGTGGGATTGTCTTCATAAGATTATTCATAATTACTCCTCTGGTCAACATTCTGCATCTACCAAGAGGTGATATCTAGAGAATTTCTTTCATCCTGTTTAGCATGGACATAAAAGATTAAGAGTGCTCTTTATCTGTCCTAGACTGGAGTCATTACGTTTTGTTTGAAAAAAAAAATAATTATATTTTAGAATTTGTAGGCCATATGACCTTGATTGCTCAATTCTGCCCCTTTCGTTCAAAAATAACCATGAACAATGCATAAGTGATTGTGAGTGGCTCTTTTCTCAAAAAAATAATAAGCAGAGCAAGATTGCTGTAGACTGTAAAACTCTCTGAATCCCAAGTATCTATCTATCTGAATTCGTAGCTTGACTTATTGATTCAAAATTAAGTCTAACCTGTTAATATCTAGTCTATAATCATTGAACACATTTCTATCATAAATGACCTTATCTAAATATTTGCTTAATCTATTTGTACTTAATCAACATTAACAAATCATGAATCTCTTGTCACATATGGATTTTTTTAGAAGTTTTGCTTGCTCTATTACTTTTGTAATCAATAACAAACATACCTTGACATAGCAAGTGTTTTACGTTAACTCTGCTGGATTGTATAACAGATCCTCTTTCATTTTCACAGCTCTGATTTTAAGAGGCTTTACATCATTGTAGTATTGGAAAATGATTTATTTAACCTGACCTTTTCTATCTGTATACCAGACATATCTTATGATAGCTGTTCCTTTCCATACCGAATAGTCCTAATTTCTGATTTGTCCTTAAATAACCATACTTGCTCATCTCTATGCCTCTTATCACTGAGTCACATTAGACTTTGTAAGTTCTTGAATTGTAACAGCTATTCTAGAACAGTGTGATCCAGGTTGGTCATACCAACTCTTTCTACTAATGGAGAGAACCTTTTGAGAAGAGTAAAGAACAAAAAGAGAGTCAGAAGTGTGAAAATGGGGTAGAAATTGAGAAAGCACAAAAGAAATTTGAAGATGCAAAATGAGCTATATGAAAAAAAGGCATTGTCTCTTCTAAAAATGTTCCGCGCTATTAGCCTGTTGGTAATTCCTTTAAATTTCAGTTGTGACCACGGCTTTCTAGAGTGTCAAGAAGATTCAGAATAAAAGTAACATCCTCCTTTGACAACTAATGTAGTAATTGAGAGTAAAATCTCTGCTTATTGTTGGTCTCTGTCAAATTGCATGCCAAGAGTTTACACAAACCACATTCCTTCTGTGGGATGAGAAAATCTAGGACATATTTTAACATAATGGACCAAATAACTCTGTTACCCAGATCTGGGAAATTTTACTTTGCACTGGTTTCTTTCCCCTGCCCTCCTGATCCAGCAGGAAAATTTAACCTGCATTAACTGAGCTGGGTTATGGAAGGAATTATTCTGAATTTCAAAATTATAGTGTATCGTAGTCGTCATTGGGAAATATCCTGTGAAATGAATAAATCAAACATTAATCCCACTTGTAGAAACTGTCCCAGGTACTGGAGAAATACTAATGAGCTGGGGGGGGGGGGCGTCTCCATCTATACAAAGTTTATGAAATTGTAAAGAAACAGACATTAAACACTTTCCCTGGATAAGGATGTAACACTATTGTAAGGAACTTGTGTAGAGCATGCAAGCCCCACCCTGATACACACAGGCATGCAAATCAAGTGCATTACTAAGTGTGGTTAGGACAATGTAAGCATAGCATATTATTATCTCAGAGAGCAAACCTAAACCAGCAAAGACAGACCTAAGTTCGAAAAAGGAAAGAATTTGCGCAGTTACAGGAAAAGCACTTTCAGGGTCACTGAAGTAGAGAGAGCTTACACGTATGTGGGATGGAAGAAACGGTGTAGCCGACCCAAGCTGAAATCAACAGTGGGAGAATCTGGAGAATGAAAGCACTGTCCTGACACTGAAGCCCTGAAGCTATACAGAAAGCCTGTAGTGTGCGTACAGTAAAGGTATAACATGAACCAGTTACTAGATACTTGAAGAACCCCCTCACATTGTTCTGGATAATATTTTGTGATTGAGATTGGATTCCTATGGACTAACTATGAGAAGAATATTAGTAAGGAAGATAAATGGCAAGACTAGCATCTGGGGAGGAGGAGAAGGAGGAGGAAGAGCAGCAGCAGCAGCAATATAGATTTTGAAGTGATGTAAGCCCATTGGACCACTGTGCTGTTGACATGGTTCCTTTGGGAATCATGCAAAAAATGAATGGTGTACCACATGCATCATTTGACGCCCCAGAGAGTATAAATATTTTGGCTTCTCTGGCACCTATTTCAGAGGACAGGGAGAAAAGAGGCTTAACTATACTTTGCTTAGGAAGTCTGTAGATATGGTCTTCCTTGATGTTTATGACCCTTTCTATCTAGACATCTGAACTCTCTGTGTCCTCCAAAATGGGCCAATTCTGAACAGCATGTGCTGAGTGTTCTTTTGATCTTTGAAACTGAGTTTCTGGCTTTTGTCTTTGTTTCTGTCTTAGGCTACCTTCCTACACATTTTGCGTCAGAATAGAGTCTTTAACCCTTGCTTTCTCGTGACTGTTTGATTTTATTTGGTACTTTCAGGAGAAGGAAGAAGGTAATTTTATGTAAGAATAGAAATGCTAGCTTTCCAACTTTTGACAAACTATGTCCCTGAAATCAGGAAATGATCAGAAGGATGGATTTCTACGTGGGTTTAAAATTGAGTGGGTTCTTGTACTAGCATTATGGGTTATTTAAAAAAATAGCATTATGGGTTATTTCAAAAAAAAAAAAAAAAAAAAAAAAAAGGCAGTGCCGTTGATTATACCATTCACCCAGAAAAACATTTACAACTTACTTAAGATACGATGTTTTTCTTTCTTGTTAAAAAACATTTACTTGCAAATTTGATGATCTTTTTCTTGCTAGTATTCTCTTGCAGGTGCATTCCAATGTGGGTTTGTAAACTTAGAAAAGCATGTGCATGTGTGCATGTTGACTATTGCATTGATATTTGGATGCACAGATAGATAGACGACCATACATACATAGAGATATAAAACCTCACATGGATTACTTGACTGGGAGTGTGTTAAACCTACAGGTTAGTTATAAAAACTAATATAAAGATCTAGTCAGCCCATCAGGGAGTAGTGAGTAGCTTTCTGTTTACAAGAATCTTCTTTTGCATTTCTTTTGAAAGCTTTATCTTATAGGTAATCCTATAGGTCCTGCATAGTCTTGTTGGAACATTTTATGGATTTTGGGGGGTTTTGTTTGTTTGTTTGTTTTTCGAGATAGGGTTTCTCTATGTAGCCTTGGCTGTCCTGGAACTCACTTTGTAGACTGGGCTGGCCTCGAACTCAGAAATCCGCCTGCCTTTGCCTCCTGAGTGCTGGGATTAAAGGCATGCACCACCACGCCCAGCTCATTTTATAGATTTTTTTTCCACATCTTCTCTCTGGTACTGTGAGATTTTATACATATGTGTAATATATATATATATATATATATATATATATATATATATATATATATATATATATTGTATATAATAATATCTATATATATATATATTAATTTATACATATTTACTCTCTAGCTAACCACTGGTCATAAATTATGTCTCATCTTAAGAAATCAATTTATCATGTCTATAAATAATGATTTTTCTCAGTCTAATTATTGAGTCTAATTTTTATCTGGTATTTAGGTTATAGATCTAAATATTAAATATTAGCAATAAAATTTTACAACGAGAATAGTAACTTTCTCTTCTAATGTTAACGTCAATAAGAATGCTTCTGGTGCAGCATCTTTAATGTTTTGGAGATATTAATAAGCCTTGAGTCTGAGCTTTGGAATAAAGAAACTGCCTTGACTGACATTAACCACTGTTTCTTCAATGTATTTTATCAGAGACATGTTTTCTGTCATTCTGGGTCAGTTATGACAGCCAAAATTATGTAAACTTGATTCACCTCTTTTTATTTGTTTCCCAGTCTTTCCCTTTTCATGTGTATTTTGCTACATTCATGGCCTCTGTTTTGGTGGTTATACTCTTCTTGTTTCTGTGAATAGCTACTGTTAAGTACACTAAGTATCCCATGCTTATCCCATGCTTGTCAAAATGAATGATGCCTATAGGCTTCCCCAACCCACTTCTGGATGAAATGGTATCATTAAATCATTTCATCAAGGATCAGAATTTTAATCCATTTTCAATCCCCTTCTCAATATTTAAAAGAGTATCTTAAAATTTCATTTTGGGGTAACTGTCAGTGGTTTGGAGTTTATAAGTTATTTTAATGATCAAACAATGTATTCATTTTGTATGTTCCTGGATATTTGTGTGTCTACTCAAGTGCTGCTTCTTAGTTTATTAATTTTTAGTTCTTTTCTTAGATAGCTAAAGAACAACTTTGAACAACCAAAGCATGAGTGGTGGAATGTGTTTTTCATCTTTTTGATTAGCTTGGAATGAGTTACTCCTTATGTTAAGTGTAAAGAGTAACCTGCCTGCCTGACTGACTGACTGGCTATGGAATGTTGGTTTTTTCATGTCTTTATTTCTTTGACACAGGGTCTCCCTCTCTATTCTACTTGACCTCACACTCACTTGAGCCTCCAAAGAGCTGGTATAACACACATGAGTCCACTATATCTGGCTTGGCCTATCTGAGATTGTCCATAGAAGTATTTTCCTAGGGACTTGCTCAACTTCCAAAATGCTTTTGTTTTATCTGGACATTATTAAAGCAAAGATCTTTGTCCCAATGTATCTAGGTGTGAGCTCAGTTTTACTTATTTTGCATGGCGTTACTGAATCGTTCATTTTGGAGACTCATATTTTCCATTATTTTGCATGACACTGCTATATTTACTTTAATTTTTTAAAATGTCTTTAATTGACTACTGCCTCCATAACTTTACCCATTTCAAAATATGTCATTGAAATTCAAATACCTCTTTTTTTATTTAGTGATAGTTTCCATGTAGTAGACATGTGCATACAGAGACTATGCATGTACAACTGAATCGGTTTTGTTAAATAGTGTGTCCTGGGGGATTCACATCTCTGGCAGGACAACAACTATTTCCATCCTTCCAGAAAGCTTCTCTGTATCCTTACCCTGCTGCACCAACCACTGGCCTGATCCCTAGCACTTTAATTAGTTTCGTCTGTTCTAACAATTCTATCAATAGGGTCATACATGATGTGAGAGAAGTCTTAGGCCCCTTTTCTTCTGCCTTGATACCTTTTCATGTTGCTGCGTATATCATTCCATCTAACTTGGGGATGAGTAGCCATTAGTGACTATAATACACTTCTTTTATATTCTTTGAGATTGTCATGCAATATATTTGATCAATCCTCCCAGGTACACACCCCTCCCTGATTCATCCAACTCTCTATCTTCTTTGTTGCTTAAAGCGCATCAGTTCCAACTCATGCTGCCCTTTACCGGGAGTGGAGCCTTCCGCTGAAACATGGTCAACCTACCTGGGGATGCACCCTTAAAGAAAACCTTATTTAAAACTGTGAGGAAGAGAAAAGCTGAAATTACACTATAATCTCAAAAAAGTAAAAATAGTATTTTAAAATAGGATTTCACAAACGTTTCTGAGACCGTGGGCTTTTTGTTGAGGAATAACTGATAAAAATGTATCTGAAAGCACGTGATAGATACAATATTTTAGGGGGGGGAGATAAATAACTCTCTATCTTCTGTCAGCTAGAGGTAGGATTCCATGTCTGCTTCACTTATCCATGCTTTGATTCTGTCTGGCTTGAACTTACCCGTGTGTGCTGTCACCTGGGTGTGTCACCTGGGTGTGCCACTGCCCCACTGTGTCCAGATGATATTCTTTCCTTATAATCACCCAGCCCTTAGCATCTTTCCACCCCTTCTTCTGCAGTGAACCCCAAGCTCTAAGAAGAGGTTGTGTGGTATAAAATGTGCCATTTAGGACTGAGCATCCCTCGGTCTCTTAGGCTCTGCATGTTGGCCCCGGGAGGGTTTCTGTGTTAACCATTATCTAATGCAAAATAGAGAAACTTCTCTAATGAGGCTTGAGAGATACACTAGTCAATATACAGCAATACGTCATTAGGAGACAGTTAACACTACATATTTTATTGGAATAATAGTCCTATATTCTTTCTTAGGTCTCAAGACATGTCCAGTCATAGGGTTGGGGCCAAGATAAAAACAATGTCAGGCATGGGTTCCGTCTTGTGGAGCAAGTCTTAAATACAATTAGAGTCTGGTTACTCCCGTAATATCCGTTCTATCATTTCACAAGTGGGCACATCACCGCTGTGGTTCTCAGGATTCACAACGAGGTGACAGCAGTTATTAATGTTCTACTCCTGCGCTGCACATAGCACCTTCTAGAACCATTAAAGCTCGCCAGGAAGGAGAAAGCTTCCAAGTCAGTACCAGCTTAGCTTTTCCGTGTTCTGTGTCTCAGGTATGCGGAGTCTTCAGTGATGGGGTCTTACTGTCATGTTTTTAAGGGTCACTAAAACCTTTGACAAGAGCCTGTGATAGATTCACTAGCCAACAATAAAAATAATGCATTCCAGACACTAAGACTCTTGTCAGCCTCTTGTATCTAATAGGGAATTTATGCCTAGTTATAGGGTAAATTTATTTAAACCTCTTTTATATGTGTATATGTGTGTTTAGAAAGATGCTAAAGTATTAGGTTTACATGTAACTTTTTCAAGAGGTCTTTATTGGTAGCTATCCCCCTTCTTACACTCTCCTGTATCCTGGGCCTCCTAAACCTACCCCATTTCATCTGCCACCCTATTCCACTGTCCCTCTCCCCCACTGTCTATTACTGTGCTCTCTATTCTTGATTTCTTGCTTGTGATGCCTGGAGTATTCTTATTTGGGTAATATTATTAACAAAATTGCTATTAATCTTCTCAAAGGCTTGCTATATGCTCACCTTTTATCTCACTCAGGCAGTTAGCAGTGGAGAGAACTCTGAAGTCACAAGGTGCTGAGTGCTCAGGTAGCAACCAAGGATTTTCAAAGCGGTTGTACCCTTTCCATCCTACCAGCAGTGCGAGTTGCCTTGCTCTGTGTACTTCACAACATTTTGTGTTCTCACCCTTCAGTTTCAGCCCTCTCAATGGGGATGCAATGCGAACTCCTGGGATTAGTGACTCTCGTTTGTAAGTGCATGTTAGCACTAAGTTAGCTTGGTCACCCATTTCGTGCATCCTCCATCATACATTCCATTTATTCCTTTTAGAGCAGCATCATATTTGTGTGAACATCTGATTCCATATCCTATAGTGTCAGTTTTGTCTCTCACTGCCCTGCATGGACATATTAAAATAATTATTTCACGCATTATATAATTTTCCATCTTTATCTTAAGCTACCCTTTAACTTGTCCCTTTCTCTCCAAGAATACTTCTTCTGCCATCCTCCCTTCTTCTAACAGTTAGGGGTCCTGTCTCACAGCCCTCTGTATGGTCTGAAGGTGAGAAACACTTTCCTACAGTTGGCAGCTGACGTCTCAGCTCTCCCGTTGGTACTTTTTCCACTGTCTGTGCTATTTATTTTTCATGCTTACTCATCCAGGAATGAAAAACCAATCTACTTAGATCCAATATTTGTGAACATTTATCATGTGCAGTGTGTTCTTGAACCTGCTCAGTGTGTACCAAGCCCTAAGTTTTCCAGCCCACAGCTGGAGGGCAGAATGACATGTCCTAGCTCAATATTAGCTTCGAAGAGGAATGCCAATGAGGTGGCTTTCTGCACTGAGATACAATCTTCTCTCCCTCTAGTGCTTATTCTCCTGCAGTCAAAATAGACATCTCAAGCATCGGTTACCTTGGGATGCTTGATTTGTTGCACTCTTCTCTCCCTTCCCAACCTCCCATCCTTATCATGTGAGGATTGTTCCAGTGCCCAGCCTCCTAACATTCAGCTGCATTGTTTTCTAAAGGCTCGCATTTCATATGTATGTCTAGAAGGAATTCTCCTTTTGAAGATGGTCTTATTAATCAAAGGGATAGTTGGACACTTTAGGGAAAAATGAAGAATCATGTTCTAATTTTAAGAAACCAAGAGCAGTTGACTCCTTTCTTTTTTCCCTTCAGCAAATAGTATGTTGGCTAATAATTCTGATCGCAAGTCAGCGCCATGGATAATGTCATCTGTGATACACTTTCCAAGTGATGAACTGACTGCAAAGTTTGGGTATTATCTGGAATTTTTCTTCTCCCTCCTCCTTACTCTGTGTCTTCTAAGGTAGTCAGAAACAGGGACTTGGTTCCAGGAACCTAATAAATGTCTTCTGAGGTCTTACCCAGTGCAGTGTCTTTATTGTTCTACATATTTCTCTCATGGATCTTGAATAAACTCCTCATTTTAAAAAGTCTAAATTTGCATGAACAACCACTATTGTACTTCATGTACACAAATACATAACATAACATAACATAACATAACATAACATAACATAACAGCCTCTAAGTTTTTAGCTTTTTTTATGTCCTGAGGGTTGTTTTCTTGACTAATTATTAGAATGGAGCACCCAACCCATTGTGAGTCCTGCCATCCCTGGGCTGGTCTTGGGTTTTATGAAGCAGATCTAGGAAACCACCAAGAGCAAGCCAGTCAGCAGTTGTCTGTTTCAGTTCCTTCTTCCAGGTTTCTGATTCCTGCCTTCCCTTCCCTCCCCTCCCCTCCCCTCCCCTCCCCTCCCCTCCCCTTCATGACTGACTGTAATAAAGGTGTCTCACCCAAGTAAGCCCTTTCTTCTCCAGATTGCTTTTGCCCGTGGTGTTTACCAGCAATGGAAAGCAAACTAGAATATGTATTTTGTTCCCCATCCCTTGAATTTATGTACTTTCTGTCTGCAAGGGAAGGCTTGATTCTGATTGCAGTTTT
This sequence comes from Mus pahari, assembly GCF_900095145.1. Classification (NCBI taxonomy): domain Eukaryota; kingdom Metazoa; phylum Chordata; class Mammalia; order Rodentia; family Muridae; genus Mus; species Mus pahari. The sequence continues at coordinate 56,753,124 of NC_034600.1, forward strand.
TTATAAATGAAAAAGGTATTGTTACTATGAGAGTCTTTAAAGAGCACCACCAAATACTAAGCATGTGTCTTTGGCACGTCTCTCAGAGCAAACCCAACTGCTATGCTGTAGACACTCCTAAAGCCTGCTTCTCCAGGAAAGGGTAACCACATCATCAGGAGATTTAAAATACAGTTGACCACTTGTCTTCTCGCCTGTGTATTCCATACTCACAATTCAGGATGATTTCCAACATGTGATTCAGACAGCAAAGTCAAAGTATGGTCTTGGGGTGTGAGTGTGGGGACAGACTTCCTACCTTTGATCTTCCAAATACACCTTCAGTACCACGAAAGCATTGCCCCACACAAGTTTCTAAGAACTGACTATAACCCTCCCCACCATGATGATTTTTTTTTCCTTATCACTATTACTAAATATTAGTGCAGTGTTGTTCCCTTCGGCGACAGCGTGACCCTCAAAAGAGAAATCAATTTAATTTCTCAATCTTGACTTGCAACATCAAGGATACCAAACAAAGATAAAGATTTGAGAGGAAGAAGCTCAACAGCTTACCAAAAGCACAGCAATCCCAAGCTTTCGATAAATACTCAAAGTCCCCCATGCTTTCTCCCTAGAAGAAATGAAGAACATTATTATCAGGAAACCATATGAACAAAGTTAGTCCCACACACACTTTGCTTGAGTGCTGGAATCTTTTTTCCCTTCATCTCTTGGTGTTTGATAAATCACGAGCAAAGATGCCTTGGGCTAGCACAGGGCCTGTATCAATCACATGAGCCAGTGGCCTTTTGGTTGATAGACTTCTAGCCTAGGCTGCTTCACAATACAGGTAGGCAGATGGGTATTGAGTCCAATAACCTGGTACAAAAGAACAGGATCTACCTCTGTTTATTGATACCAAATGCCACACAGCAATGATACCACCTATCTTTCGTTGGCCATAAAAGAGAGCTTGTGTAATCTTGGCTCCCATCTCTCTCTCTCTCTCTTTTTTTTTTCCAATCTGGTAGGTCTTACATAGTCACTTGAGTAATTACATAATACTTGATTAATTACATACTCAAGATTATGTCTTAATGAATAAGACATCATGCTGTGGTCACTGTTACCTCTGGCATAATCAGATACTTAATTTTAACCTTAGAAACTCATTTTGACTACGGGTCGCTAAGCTCTCAAGCTTTCTCAAATGAGAATCCACCCAGTTCCAGTCCGCTACAGCCTCTAGAGAAAGGCAATGCGGTCTCTCTAAAATGACTATGCTCGCACAAGGGAGAATTTGAAGCATCATAGGCACCAGTTCATCTTGGAACTGATGTTCCTTTCAAAGCTCGTTGAAAGAAACGATCAGCTCAGACCCCTTCCTCTCCCAGGTGACCTTTGGGAACAGCATCTCCCGCGGAGACAGCTAAAAGCACTATGGAGTTACAGGGTGCTGTCCTTTCAAGCCCAATCATGGGGTCACTATGCAGGATGTCCTCTTTTCTTACAGATAAATAATGGCAGATGCTCCATTAGCAGAGGAATTTGTATTGACATTTTCAGGGACACACGAAATAATTGCCACTTGAATTTTTTTTTTTTCCTAAGCTTTCAAAGGAGTGTAGGAATCGTCTTAGAATGCACTGCATTTATGACTTCGGTGAGGGGACCTCTGCGGATGGGCTTTATTGATTCACTTTCAGACAGAAGCTTGCACATATTTCTTCTCAACTATAAAGCAGATAGGCTCGTTCTTACTAGATCTAGTGAAAATATACTCCCTTGATTTGCCAACTGTTGTAAACAGCTGCTACCTGCCTACTCTGTCTTAGACACCCCACTAGGCAACAGCATACAAAAGGGGGCCATTCTCCTCCCTTAACATGTCCACAGTCTAGTGGAGGAGGCAGATGTACTGTAGTCATAGACAGAAGGAGACGTAGTTAGTAAATAGACTGAAGAGAATAAGGAGGACATTCAGTGGGAGGAAGAGAATACACAAATTTACAGTGGTTCCCATGTCCCTGATGCTTTGGGCACTTTGTTGCAAAGAGCCTGGTGGGTAGAGCACATAGAAAGACAAAGATGACAGGAGATAGAGTTTGGAATCGGTTGCAGTAAGTCCATGATGCCATGATCAGTTAGCAGAGAACTTTCTCCTAGGTCTCTTGGTTCAAAAGCTATGGTTTTCTCTTTCTTCAAAATACAGTAGGTTTCTCAGTAGAAATAAAATATATAAATTACCTCCAAGAAGCAATCAGTAGGTAGATTCTTTTGATATCTGTGTCTTAAAGGTGAAGAAATGCAAGCATAAAGATGTAAATCAACTTGTCCAACATTATGCCTTGAGATGGATGATCGCACGTAGTCAGGCTTCAGGGGTCTCTAGCTCTACCTCCAGACTCTACCCTTGATCCAGGAGCATTTACATAGCTGTCTGTGTGACAAAAGCATGCCTTCTGCAATAGGCCTAGTAAATTGCCAGGCTTGAGGTGGCGAGAGCAAGGGAAACGGGGAACTGACCCCAGTCATAGCTCTAAATGGCTTTTCTTTACCTGTTTGTAACTGTGTTTCTTACAGTGTTGTTTTGTCTGCTAGAGAGAGAGAGAGAGAGAGAGAGAGAGAATATCTTCCCGCTTCACTCTTGTCTGCCTTGTTCTGTTGAGACAGGTTCTCAGCACAACCCGAAGCTCATGGCACTGGGCTGGCTGACTAGTGTATTTCATGGATAATCTCCCTCAGGGTTGGTATTACAGTCATGTTCAAGCATGTCTGAATTTGACATGGGTGTAGGGACTTGAACGCAGGGCTTGGTTTCCAAACCCCACTCATAGCTATCTGATACCTCACAGCCGAGGTGAAGAAGCTTCAGTCTCTACACGGAAGTCTGTTCGAGATGTCATCAAAGAATACCCATGGACTTGGCAGAGATCTCCGAGGCGCTCCGAGGGATTCATTTGTATTTACTGTCCAAGACACTAAAAGTTACATTTCATAAATCTCAAAGAGACATGTCTGAAAAGTTTTGGTTGTTTTACTTTTGTTTAAATTGTCATGTATAAATGGAAAATTTTGGAGGATATACGATGAAATCAAGTCAGGCCAAACAAAACCTGTACACATTTCAATATATCTATTAATAATAATAATTCATACTAATATTAATATTAACAGCATCCAAACAGCCTTGGGAACATCATTTTGTTTTATACAACCAAAGGATTAGGGTATCGTTTTCCTTAGGCACATAAATAATAAGCTTACCCTCACAATGTAGCTCAAATACTATGGCTTTTCAAGCTTCCTACCATGGTTGGAATGTCTATAGCACCCAAATCACTTATTGCCAATCAATATTTGTTACAAGTTTAACATCAAAGATTGGAGGGTGGTGAGGAGAAGGAGGAGTGATATCAATGTCGAGAACCAGAAGAGTAGGAATTGCCAGAGCAACAGAAATCTGCCAGCATTTTTTTAAAAAAATAATTAATGCACTGCAGCTACTATCTGAAGTAATTGTTTCCTATTTTGCTAGAATTGCTTAGGCAATGTTTAGACAGTTAGGTGAGTGCTGCTAAAAGCAGACCAGAAGTGTGATGTTTAAGGCTGCTCCAGAGTGGCCCTGAAGGTTCCTGCAGGTCTAAGGCAGGTAGAGCACTGGGGGCTGGTGGGGAGGGGATCTAAGTACATCCTTTGCAGACACTGCCTCATCCCATATGGAGAGGGTGTTCAGTTTCTCCTGAGAGGGTCAGTTGTCGTCCTCATGTTTACTTCTGTGCCTTTGTAGTTTTGATATGTGTTGAATGTCTGAGGAGTGACGAAGTAAACTAGCATAAGCAGCGTTTGACCCACCCCACCCCATTTACACTGTAGAACAGGGTATGTTTCCCAGGGTATGGACGAAGTATGCCTATGATCATGTCCTATGGAAAGACTGCGATCCAGAGTCTCTCCTCATATTTACCGTCCCTGGTGCTTGTTGGTCACCGCCCTTCTGAAAGTTTTTCTTTTTCTATGTGAACATGGTTCCGTCCTCATTAAAATAAAAAGTCAGGTACTGAATAGGCCAGAGTGCAATGTGTGGCCTTCTGCAGGAAACCTCTGTCCTTTGTTTTGTTGCTCTACACTGTATTGCTTTTGCTCCAGGCACCCCTTCCCTCACATGAAGCTCATATTCAAGAGGCATGTGAAAGCACGTAGTGATACCACAATGTTCCAAGGCCCTTAGGTCACAGCAACCTAAATATCCACACAACTTACATTTGATGAGGCAACCACTGGTAAAGTGTCCCAATAGTCGAACAAGTTCCAGACAATGTGATGCTGGCAATACTGACACGATAGAAATAGCAAGATAAATACAGGTGGATGGTGAGGAACGCCTTCACTCCATAAGTCGATTTCTGTCTGAGTCAAATGTCAATGCCTCCAAAACATTTGCAAAATAAGTCTCTATCTTGTTGCCCAAGGGAGGCAGCTGTGCAATCTGTGATAACTGCTGAATTATAAGGAGAGTTGGTTGTGTTCTTATTTCAATGTCAAAAAGGAAGATTATAGTTCCCCAGACACTATTAGAATGTCTCAAAGAAGAAACCCAGTTCCCTACTTGGATGTAATGGTAACTGAGAAATTTGTATCTTTCTGGTCTTTGGTTTTCCTTGTTTACTAGACTCGAGGGACAGCTACATGTTTTCCAGGTGAATAATTTTGGGAGATACTCAGGCATATCCTCCTATGTCAATAGTTTCCTTAGGATTACAAATGTTTCCAAGCCATCTTGGTATACAAATCAAATAAACCCATTCACCAGGACCTGTCTGTTCTCCAAACCAGTCATGGCCTTATCGCTTTGCATAAAGCCTCATTTGTGGTACTCACCAATCTTTCTTTGGGCTTAGACAGAGGCACATCTGTTCCTACTGCCCTACCCACTTTCCCTTTCAGTACCAAGATGCCTCAACAGAAGTCGACTATACCAACTCCAGCATGAATTCCAATTTTTCCCAAGCATGTGGTTGCACACACATAACTGTAGTATTTAGGAAGCTGAGGATGGAGAGTCATGAGATCATAGCCAATCTGGGCTACATAGAAAGACCTTTTCTTAGAGAAATAGCAATAATAATAATAATAATAATAATAATAATAATAATAATATCAACATTTTACTTGTCTGGCTAATTATCACCCCCACACATACCTTCTCTTCCTTGGGGGCAGCTCAAATGGCATCATAGAGGTGAACAGCTGAGCTTATAGCTTCCTGTACTTCATGTAGCTTTGCTGAAACATGGATAGAAAGTTTCAGCCACTCTTCCAAGATAGAAACCTCTTCAGCAAACACGTCCTTGTCAAAGCACAAAACTAAAGGTCTACAGTGTGTAGATTTTTTTTCTTATACTTACACATACACACAAACATACACACACACACACACAACACACACAAACATACACCCACTCAGCCACGTCTTTGCAGTACACTTCTAAGGGTCTTCTTACATATTCTACTCTCATAGTAACTCTAGGAGTAAATATTATTATAAGCCTCAGTTTTCCAAGATGAAGTATCTAAAGTAAGACAATGAAGTGATATGAGAAAGGTCACATGGCTGTAGAGTGAAAGATCAGAGCTTGGCTCTAATGCTCTAAGCCTTGGCCAGTGCCATTGGCTTACCAGTCCCATGAAGGAAGGAGTGCCAGTCTCCAAGGGAATTCCAACTGAGGTATAAGTAGCTTTACTTATTGAGTTCTTGGAACTGTCTATGTTCTAGATACCATCCTTTCTAGTAGCTTTCTGTGCATTAACATTAATTTGAATATTATATTTTAGTACACCCATTTAAAGAAGAAAGTAGGATTTAAGGTGCCTACGTGGCTTGCTACAAATTATACCACTTGCAAGAGTATAATGACTTGATAATTCATGTTCACATCTCAATTTAAATCTATAGAATTTTGGTAGTGCTACACAGTTAAAACTGGGTGGGAAGTAAGTCTTTATGGATGGAGTCTTGTACAAGAAAAACATGATATTTATAAAGAACTCTGAAATGGAAAAAAAAAAAAATCTGTTCCAATCTATCTGCATGGTCCTGGAAAACTCTATTGAGCCTTTGTGTTGGTGGCTTCTTATGAAACTGTTTCTGCTTTGTTTGCTCTGATATCTTTTAGGGATGATCCAGTCAGGCCAGCTATGCCTAGAATCTCTGTAAAGCCAGAGGCACTCGTCAAAAGCACAGTGCCATTGTTAGTGTCAATATTAAAGTTGCTTCCCTTGTCTCCTAACAATGCTCAAAGACTCTGGGTCCCATACGGTGTCCCCAGTTGACAACCTAGTGTACTTAAGAAAGGCTTCATTAATAGAAAAAAAAAGAGCATCTTTAATATTGGGTTATTTTCTTGCAGTACCAGAATTAATTCAGTGGAATGGACAGATTGCTTAGGATTTCAGAATACTGGTTCTTTCAGAGGACCCAGGATCAATCCTTGCCACCCGTGTCAAGTGGTTCAGAGCTTTAATTCCACCTTCAGGGTATCCTAAGGTCTTCAGTAGCCTTGGTGGGTACCCACATGTACATGACAGATACCAACACATATGCTGAACACGTTTAATGAAAATGACTCCCATGGATTCATGTTTGAGTGCTTGGTCCCCACTTAGTAGAACCGTTTAGGCAGATTAGGTGGTGTGACCTTGTTGGAGGAGATGTGGCATTGTTGGAGCACGTGTGTCACTGGGATTTTGAGATTTTAAAAGGCCTATGCCAGGCCAGGTCTCATGGTCTCTCTGCCTCCTGACTGCTGATAGGTGTGTAAGCTCTCAATACTGCTCCAGCGCTGTGCTTGCCCGCCTGTTGCTAATCTTCCCCACCCCCCATGACGATCTTGGTCAGACTAACCCTCTGAAACTGTAAGCAATCCCCCAATTAAAAATGTCCTTTCATAGCTTTCCTGGTCAGGGTGTTTCATCAGAGCAAGTTTGGAACCTTCTCTCCTGAAAATAAAAGGAGTGGGGGGTGGGGGTGGGGGAATGAAGAAGAAGGAAAGGAGGAAAGAGAAAAGAAGACAAAGAAAATATCCAATGTCATCAAATGAGATGCTTTTTTGAAAAAACAACAGTATGTTTTACAGTAAGTGTATTTCTAAGAAGCTTCTTTTTCATTATTGGACAAAGGTATGTCGGTCAAGAAATCAGACAGAATCTGTGGTCTAAAGCATTCTATATTCTGAGAATGGCAAGCAACTTTACTTCACCCTGGAGCAAACAGATAACTGGGTCTGGGGAAGCCTGTGGTCCAGGTATAGTTGAGTAACTCTTCTGCCCACAGTCATGAACAATGCAGGAACCCCTACTTATCATGTGCCACCTTGCTAGTAGATAATATGGGACACCTTTGTTAAAGATGTTATTGAAAAGCCCTGTGATAGTCCAGTCAGATATCTTTAGTCCCCCATTCTACAAGTCAGAGCATGGTGCTCTGGTGGACATGCTAAGGCCCCAGAACGAATAGGTTCCTGCCTCTTCTTGTCATTCCATTCATTCCTTGTGACTGTGCAGCCAGTTAAGGTGACCCCTTGTCCAGTGCCATCTTTATTCTGTCATTAGAGCTTGCTAGGACTTCAAGGACCCTAGCCAGCCAGAAAAATATATTACATTTTCTAAAATTCGCACACATTTTGGGGGGGGGGCTAAAATGGGACAACCCTAATGCTTATTTTTCTTACCAATTTTTAAAGCCATTGTTCCATTCATATTTACACATCCTTGTGTATGTGTCTGTTTGTGATGGTAGTCACTAAGTGCTTGTTATTTTTGAGACTTTGGGGTACGAATTTTTAATCTATTGCGACTGGAGAAGCAGCAAAATGTCATAGGAGTTGAAAAACATAAATATTAATTTTCAGCCTCTTTTAGAAATTTTTAATTGCTCTCTATTTGAAAATTTCAAGATAGGTTATGTGCTTCTTGTGTTATATAATAGGCAGATTTTAGAAAGATATAAAGGATAAAGCATAACACAGGAGAGTATATTCCCTTTCTTTGAAGGCAAGTTTTATTTAAAAAAAAAAAAACATTTTTTTCATTTCCCCTAATTTTCATCTTCTATAAAGTTAATTTGTGGCTATCAAGTGGTACCTTGAAAGTGCTGCTCTGATAACCACAGGAGACAGTGAGGGTCATTGCTCTTCCCACATAATGGTACCACAAAGTAGAACATCACAGCTGACCCCCTCAAGAACCAGTAGCTAACTGTCAACCAAATGTTTTATCTCTTTCACAATCATAGCCACTTTGACACACTTATCTGGAACTGAAAATGTCCCGCGATTTTATACCGACAGTCAGCAGAGGCTGCACCTCCAGGCAGCTGCTTTTTCCCTCCCTATTTCCTTGTGCTCAAGGAAGGCCATCGCCTTGGGGTTTGGAACAGCCTCACCTAGGTAACCTTTTACCGGTGGAGGATGGGCAGCTTAGAGCCCCAGGTCTACGGGGGGGGGGGGGTTTGTTTGTTTGTTTGTTTGTTTGTTTGTTTTTGCATTACCTTTCCCTTTCTCGGAGTAAGAACTTCCCGGCAAGCTTTCCCTGTGGTCATCTCTGGAAAGGCAAGGGAAACAGTGGCTGGGACTGAAGACAATGGGGCAGCTCCTCTGAACTTAGCTGTTACCCCGTGTTGGCAGGAGAAAGGGACTGGCCTACAGAGACAGTGAGCTGCTTGTCGGGAGGTCTCAAGCTTCGCGCCATCAGCAGGTCGCTGGACCTCATCATGCTTCCCCAGAGCCTGTCTCGGGACAGGCATCTGAAATACTGTCAGTGCCGAACACAAATCTCAAAAGGCCAAGTTTATGTTACAAACCGGGGACGCTTCCACCGTGCAGAACCAAAAGGACAGAGACAAGAAGGGAGGAAATGGGAGCAAAGACCAAGTGGAATGGAACTTAATTGAAACAAAACAGGAAACTGAAAAGATATTCCATTCATCAAACAAAATATTTTCTGTTTAGAGGTCTGGTGTCTCCTCCTTAACCACTCATAACAATAAATATATTAAGTGGCCTGTTTACTAAAGAGAGGCCATGAGGTGAATGGGGCCATAAATTTAAGGTCCTACGTCTGAGGAAAGACAGAGGTTGTAGAAGATGAGCCTTCTAAGCCCAGGCAAGGAAAACCATCATGGCTGCCAGCTACACAGAGGAACTTGGAACCGAGGCAATTCTCCATGGAGTCAAGGGCATCGCATAACAGCATCCTGTTTGTTTACTTTGGCAAGCACGAGATGACTTTACTAAGTGATAATCTAAAAAGGCCCAAGGTCAGCTGGGTTAAAGTCAGGGAAAGGATATCTTCGAGGGGCAGGAGGGAGGCTTCCTAATCGCTTTCTATTCAGCCCTCCGTTCAAGGGGCTCAGGGGCTCTTCAGAAGAACTGGCAGCCTCACCAACTTGCTAAGAGAGACTGGCGCTACTGTTCGTTCTATTATCCGTGCATCCGAAGAGAGGCTACAGGGCATTGTGAAGTGGGTAAAACTTGGCCAAATAGAGAAATGGTCCCATCAGCTTCTGCAGTATGGGCAAGTAGTGGGAGCAGCCTTTCTCTCTAAGCAACTATTGTGATTGTTGTCCCTTAAGCATCCCAGGCTTGGCGCTCAAGTCATTGCAGGTCTGAGGAATGCCCTCAAGGAAGGATTGCTGCAGATCCCAGGTGTCAAACCCAAGTGGCAAGGAAACCCTGACCATTGCCCCTGACAGTACTGTGCACCAGACCACACACTTACTTAAGTCACATGCTCTGAAGGGTGACTTAGTGGGAAACCTCCCTTAGAAAGAGCCCCAGCCTCAGGCCAGGGAGTGTTCCCATGCAGAGAGCACCAGGAAGGTTGGCTGGCTTATCTTCAGCTCCCACCAAGATTAGACCCTTAGGTCCTTCTCTCACGATCAGAGCAGATGGGAACGGGAGACTGAACTGAATGATTGAAGAAGTGAGAGCAACAGTCGGCTGAGTCAGCTACTCACTAGAGCCCTAATTAAGGGCTCATTCCCAGATTAAAGTAATTGGGCCAACCTGGAAATCAGCCCCAAAGAGAGGAGTCGACCGTGTCATTAATATTTAGAGATTAAAAAATCAAAATCAAAAAAATCAAAAAGCAAAGATTATACTTTCATATGTTTCTTTTTTATTAGATATTTTCTTTATTTACATTTCAAATGCTATCCCAAAAGTTCCCTATACTCCCCCCCCTCCGCCCCTGCTCCCCTACCCACCCACTCCCATTTCTTGGCCCTGGCATTCCCCTGTGCTGGGTCATATAAAGTTTACAAGACCAAGGGGCCTCTTTTCCCAATGATGGCCGAATAAGCCATCTTCTACTACATATGCAGCTAGAGACTCGAGCTCAGGGGGTACTGGTTAGTTCATATTGTTGTTCCACCTACAGGGTTGCACCCGTCTTCAGCTCCTTGGGTACTTTCTCTAGCTCCTCCATTGGAGGCCCTGTGTTCCATCCAATACCTGACTGTGAGCAACCACTTCTGTGTTTGCCAGGCACTGGCATAGCCTCACAAGAGGCCGCAATATCAGGGTCCCTTCAGCAGAATCTTGCTGGCATGTGCATTAGTATCTGGGTTTGGTGGCTGATGATGGGATGGATTCCCGGATGGGGTAGTCTCTGGATAGTCCATCCTTTCATCTTAGCCCTAAATTTTGTCTCTGTACCTATATCCTTTCATGGGTATTTTGTTCCTTATTCTAAGGAGGACTGAAGTATCCACACGATCGTCATCCTTCTTGGTTTTCTTGTGTTTTGCAAAATGTATCTTGGGTGTTCTAAGTTTCTGGGCTAATATCTGCTTATCAGTGAGTGCATATCTAGTGACTTCTTTTGTGATTGGGTTACCTCACTAAGGATGATATCCTCCAGATACATCCATTTGCCCAAGAATTTCATAAATTCATTGTTTTTAATAGCTGAGTAGTACTCCATTGTGTAAATGTACCACATTTTCTGTATCCATTCCTCTATTGAGGAACATCTGGGTTCTTTCCAGCTTCTGGCTATTATAAATAAGGCTGCTATGAACATAGTGGAGTATGTGTCCTTATGAGCATAATGTATCATGTATCTCAGCTAAGTGGGCAGGGCCAGCCTTACCTCCTCACCTACTTGAGACTTTTGACTGCTCAGAATGGCATCCATTCAAGTGATTCACACTGAGTTAAAATAAAATAAACCAAGGCATCAAGGTCAGAGGGAAGTGGTTTCTAAGACCTATACTTCTGTGTCCTTTAAACAGACATGTGTCCCATTACTTTATGTTAAAATCCTAGGCAGGCTATGCTGTCAGTGTTAGGAGAGTGATAAAATGACACTAGATGATGTTCTGTGAGTGGGACTAGCATCCTCATAAAAGGGGCCCAGAAAATCCTTTCATCTCTGTCTGCCTCTCGATGATACAAAAAGCCCACAGACTGCATTCTGGGAGAAAACCCAGAGGTCCCAGTTCTATGTTTGCTTGCCTTCTCATCCTTTGATGAAAACAACTGCTTTCTCCCACAAGTGACTCCTCTGTCACCAGGCAAACCAGGCCAAGGTCAAACCAGTTTCACATTTCAATGCAATTTTGTAATGTCTTCCAATTAGGGCAACAATGGGAGACACAACAAAAGGAAGAACAAGATTTCTCTCAAATACTAATGAAGATAACACATCTTGGTGGCCAGAGCCATAGACAGTCAAAGGTATTGGGCATTTCTACTCTGGTTAGTGAGACTCAGTCGAGTTCTTGTGTTTCTCTCAAGAAACCAGTGGGTGTGTTCAGTATATCCTCCAAAACTGCCTGTCTCCCTCAGAAAACTTGGAGCCATTCTCCCAGTACTGTGAAGACTTAGGGTGCCTTGGCCTCCTCTCATGGGAGAAGAGACAGAAGCAAAGGTTCCGTCCTTCACACTGCCATCTCTGCCCAACTCAGTCACGATAATCCTCAAGGTGACTAGAAGAAAAGGAGAGACTAGTGACCTCCAAGGACAGAGTTTGGCACCAGCTACTTGGGGAAAGACTGTCGTGATGTTCAGTGGCCCCCCTCTCTGTGTGCATGCAGTTCCTACCACAGCTAACCTTTATACCTGGTGCTCCAGAGACAAAGGTAAGTGCCACACCTGTGCGAAGCCTGGGGCCTAGTGGGACTAGAATGAGAGCCTCCATCAAGGGCTGTCTGCTCAGGAAAGATGATGTCCCCTGGGCCCACTTAGCCCCCTGGGGGATGGGAACTATTTTCCTTGCTGGCTTCTTTTCCTATGAGGAAGAAGTGATACGTGAAAAGCTTCTGCTCACGGAAGCCGTGCTTTGGAGAATTCCTTCTAGAGTCGCTACTGGCCTGAAGTACCTCAGCATTTGACTGTCCTAAAGAAAGCTCTTCCGCTGTGTCTGAGTCTGGGTAGGCAGCACACTCAGGAGAAACCACAGGGAATCAGGTCTGTTTTTAAATTTTTCTTTTCAGGTTCTCTTTCCCTTTGACCTCCTCTCCTGTTCTTTCCATATCCACTGTCATTTTGCTACCCAGAAAACTTAGTGAGTCCTCCCAACTGACAGGGCTGAGCTTGTGTTTCCACGGAGTCCAGGTTCATGGCAGGCCTGTTGAATATGGCCCTGGAATGACGTGCTCTTTCTTGTTCTTTATTTATCAGAGCCTATGACTCATAGGATCTAGTGGACTACGCTTCCAAAAACCATTAGTTTTTGTTATTTTTCAGTTAGCATACAAACTTTTTCAGAATGACATTCTCAGATAAGACAGACAGTCAGACAGACAGATAGATAATTTTACTTTGCTTAATTTTGCCCTTGTCCCTCTTCACCCTTCCTGCTAATCTTCCTTCCCACAAACAATTCCTCTTCTGGTTCCATGTCATATATATGTACACCCCCCCACACACACACTCACTCTCTTAGACCCCTTTTACTTTCATATAAACCATTTTTTCTGTTGGGGGAGGGGAGAGCAGGCATGTCCCACAGTGAGCACATAAAAGTGAGGCGACCACTCTCCAGAGTTAGTTCTCTCCTGCCACCCTGTGGGACCCAAGGTTCAAACCTAGGTCATCAGCCCTGAACCAAAGGGGCCTCTGACCCATCTCACCAGCCTTATTCAGGTTTTTCCCCCCTTTAATCAGCATATGAGAGAAAACATGTAGTATTTCTTTTTCTAAATCTGACTTCTTTGATTTATTTTCCTCTCTAGCTCCATCTGGCATACAAACTGTTTCAGGATGACAGATAGATAGATAGATAGATAGATAGATAGATAGATAGATAGATAGATAGATAGATAGACATAGATAGATACATAGATAGAGACATTTCATTTTCTACATTTAAATACATCTCTGCTATGTCTTTGCACCACATTTGCTCTCTCCAGTCATCTGCTAATAGACACCCATGCTGGTTTCATATCCCTACTACTGTAAATAGTGCTACATGAACAGGAATGTACAAGTTATCTGTCTGATGTGCTGCCTCAGATTTCTTCAGGTATATACTTAGGAACAGTACAGCTTAGTCATACAGTCATTCTTTTTTGTTGCTGATGAACCTCCACGTTGATTTTTATACGGCTACTCTGGTTTACAGACTCTACAGTAGAGTATGAACATCTGTTCCCCTTCACATCTGCTCCAGAACTTATTGTTTTGAGGTTGATTTCAACCATTGTGTATACAGTGGGCTGGAATCTCAGTTCTGTTTGTTGGTTGGTCTGTTGTTTAGAGACAGGGTCTTCCGTAGCTTGGTGTACAGTGTGTAGACTGTAACCAGGCTAGTCTCAGACTCTTCCTGACGTTCCTGTTTATTTCTCCTAATTGTTATGATCACACATTATGGCCAACAAACCTGGCTTCATTGCAGTTTTCTGAAGTTTCATTTTTAGATTTATTTATTTTATTTTTATATGTATGAATGTTTGCCTATATGTATGTACATGTACATGGGTGGGCCACATATGTGTGTGGTCCTTGCAGAGGTCAGAAGAGGGTGTCAGATCTCCTGGAACTGGAGTTAGAGATGGTTGTGAACCACTATGTGGAAGCTGAAAACTAAACCCGAGTCTTCCACAAGAGTATGTATGCTCATAACTGCTCAGACATCTTCACAGCCTCAATGTAGCTTCAATTTACATTTTCCTATGGCTAAGGATGTTGAACAATTTTGTATGTATTTATTGGCTATTTTACTTCTTTTGAGAACTGTCTTTTTAATTTATCTGTCCATTCACTGATTGATTTTGTCTTTTGTAATTTTGAGTCAGGGTTAAAATTTTTGAATTCTTTCTATATTTTAGATGTACAAAGATTAACAGTTGGCAAGAATTTTTCTCCCACAGGTCCTGAATATTAATGCTTTCCCTCAAGATTGACTTTAGCTGTCTTGCTTAAAGCTTGATTAAAAACAAAAAAAAAAAAAAATTAAGTTGTTTCCGATCAGACACATGTGAGCAAGTTTTCCCTGAGCCACAAGCTGTAGTGCAGGAAACTATCTGGATCAAAACATGTTCTCGTGATTTCCATTAAGGGATTGTCTCGTGTTCCCTGTCCCCTAAACGAGTGCTGATAACAGTCCTCCATACCTTAGCACGTAAGTCAATCATTAACAATGGGTTGTACTTTTCACTGGGTTGTAAAGAATGAGAAGTCAGAGCTATAGAAATCTCCTTTCTTGAGGTAGGCGGTGGAGAGAAGAGTGTCATTTGCCTGTCAGCCTCATAACCAATATGTAGCAGGCTGCAGCCCAACACTCAGGGGACGTGTCCGAACAGAGCAGAGTCACAGGTAAGGGATACGGGTCCGTTCCTGTTTCTCTATCCATTCTGATTCTCTCTTCTCATCTTTCCAATCTGTGAACTAAAAATGAACAGGGACAAGGTGTGATTACAGTATCAGTGGTGGAAAGAGGGTTCTATGGATTGACCTGTGTTTTAACAAGAGATGGGCATCGTAACTGTCTCTTAATTTACAATCGCCGTCTGCCTCCTTTGAGACTGACTCCTTACAAACATCTCACGTCTTCAAGACTCGGAGTTCCAGAGAGAAAATGTGTGTCAGTTACAGGAGCAAAGATCAGTGCAACCGCAGTGGTCACATGACAGGCCAGTCCTTGGAGAGGATAAAGATGAATTAGTGTGGACTTGGGAAGATCTCCAGATCCTACTCAAAGGCAAGGGGAGGTTAGATGGTAAATTTGAAAGAATTACTACAAACTGTGCCAAAGGAAGTGAATTATGCTTATTTCTCCTTTTTTTGACAGTCTTTGGTTTTTTTTTTTTTTTTTGCAATGATTTGTTTTAAAATAAATTTGTCTTCTTTAGAAAGCTTCCAGATACTCACTTTCCTCTCTCAATGACTCTCTTCTGCTATTACGTGTGGCATTCTTGTGACACATTTATGGCGACAAACCAACGTTAACATGCGACTATCTACTTAAGCTCTTACATTATCTACATTAGCATTGAGTATTTGTCTCAGATATTTTATGGGTTTTAAGAAATGTAAAATAACACATCACTGACTTGTACAAAATAGTCCCGTGATCCTAAAAGTCCCATGTTCTACCTAGCTCTGTTTCCCTACTCCCTGGCCACACCCCTCAAAGACCACTGGCCGTGTTCCCAGACTCCCTGGCTTTACCTGGTCTGAAGTGTCACCTGGTTGGAGTTAAGCAACATGTGGTCTTTTCAGATGGGCTTGAGTTAGCAATATGCTTTTGAGTTTTCTCTCTGCATCTTTCTGCGGCTCAATAGCACATCCCTCTTTGTCACTGAGTAACATATGATTGCGTGGATAAACTTCAACAAATGTATCCAGTAGGGCAAATGTTTTAGCATGGTAGAAAGTGGAAACAACAAAAGGGGGGAGTTAGAAAGCGGCAGAACTATAGACGCAATAGAAGCAAGAAGAACGGGAAATAGAAAAACTAGCTAGAAAGCTGAGCACAGATGCCTCAGCTGA
Organism: Mus pahari; assembly: GCF_900095145.1. Lineage (NCBI taxonomy): Eukaryota > Metazoa > Chordata > Mammalia > Rodentia > Muridae > Mus > Mus pahari. The sequence goes on from NC_034600.1 coordinate 56,769,104, forward strand.
AATCAAGAAAAATCTCTGGTTCGATCATAGGGTGGAGCCAGCTCTTGCCTAAGCATATAGATTATGCTGGGAGACACATTACCTTCAACCCAAGAGCCCAACACATGGTAGGCACCCCATAATATTTTTTGAACCATCCAAGCTCCAAGACTTTTTCTAAAAAGCAGCTTCCCCAAGACACCAGCTTATTGGCTCAGAAGCCATCTCAGGCGAGCTGTAGCTGTTTGGTCAGGTGAGCCTTTGCATGCCATAGGATAAGAAAAGTTTCCCTTGATAACCTTTGTTTGACTGTGGCTTATGGAAGGCATGAGTATAAGCAAAGAACTCATGTTTCAACCTAATCACGGAAGTAGCCCAATTTCCATGCAACAATAACAACAACAAGGGCTATGAGAGGAAGATGAGCCAGCTATGCCTTCAAATATTCACTGCATTCTAGAGCAGAGAACATTCAGGTATCATTATCAGTAGCCCGTGCAATGATGTAGGAGCCCAGCCCGAGGGGATGCAGCTTACAGTATGGCTGTGTAGCTGTCCAGGGAAACTGATGGGCCAGCTGGGGCTTGCAGAACACAAAGAGACCAGCAAGTAGCAATTTGCTAACTCAGTGGGGCTGCCATGCAAAAAAAAAAAAAAAAAAGAAAAAGAAAAAGATCACCCAGACTGGTCAATGTATTGGTTCAAAATCACCGACTGCTGAAAACCAGGTTCTGTGCCAGAGCATAGCATTGCTATTCCTTTCTACTCAGATTCCTTTTTTACTGTGTGATGAAAATGGGGAATGGGCCAGACATGAAGATAGGACCTTGTGTTCCATTTTCGGAGCTGTTCATGCCCTCTGCTCAGTTAACTTACACCCTCAGCACAGGCTAAAGAACACCCGAGGATTTTCTACACAAGACAAATCTGGGAACTGCTTTGCCCAAAGGCTAATCTTTAGAGTGGAGCTCATCCACAGACTTACAATGTATTGCTTGTCTCAATTTATGCTCACACAACAAGAGGGCTTGGCCATCCTTGTAGACAGTTAATAATGGATGGTGGATTTGGAGGCACTGGAATAAGCAATGGGTAGCTCTCTATCCCACTCAAAGCTTCTGGATGGGAATTCTTGAAGGAGGAGGAGATGTCTATGTGACGGACAACCTGGACTGACTCTGTGTGCACACCTGCTGACCTAGAGCTCTTCAAACCACAGGGCAATAGAAATGGCTCGAGCAACTTCCATGTAATGAGAAATGAGCAGAGAGGAGAATCAGACTCCCGATTCCAACACAGCATCAGCTGGGGAAGCAGCTGCCTCTTCTACGTATCAGCTTCTAGTCACTTCTGCTTGACTGGCTTGTCTCTAGAGCATCTCCCTGCACATAGGGTGCCTGAGACGGGAACAAACAGAACCTAGGCTAAAGCCACAATGACACAGCACTTATCTAGCTTGTGCAAAGCACTGGGCTCATTTCCAGAACCTGGGGCAAGTCTAGACCCCCAATTTTTAAAAGTGTTTTGATGATTTCATATATCTATAGGATGAAAATTTTTTTTTGTCATTTTCACGTGAGCACACGTGTCGTCCCCCCCCCTGGAATTTTTCTCAACTAGTGTCCCATGTGTGTATCCTCTTTTTCTGTGGGTATGGTGCCAGATAAGTGACTCGAAGTTTTTCTGTGAAAAATGTGCATCTATATCTCAAGACTTTGTTTTCAAGGAACTAACCTAATAGGATGTCCATCTTACTTCCTTGCTTATTTGTATTTTCTTTTATGTCTAGAAGAAATTAGTCATGAAAAATCTAGGACCGAGTCCAGCATTTGGTAGCAGGGTGAGGAAGAGAAGGTAAGGTACTGTGTCCTGGGGATGTGACTTATTTTCCAGACAAAACATCTTGTCTTCTTGCCCGCATTTTCTGGTGATTTTTTTCAGAACCCTTCCTGACCTCATTCTTTTGACCTTATTTCATGCCCTTCTCTCCAGCCTGATATTACTCAGTTACAGGCACAGGAGACATTTATGTATCTCTCGTCAGTATAGGGCTCAGGATTCCCCAAGGGATGTGGAGTGGGTGCAAAAAGGAGAGCAGGAGGCAGAAAATGTCACAAGATGGACACAATCTCTTCCACAGGAGCCCTTCATTTTTAGGGATGTTAAAGGACGGACACTCTGGCAGAGAGTAGTACAATGTCCTTGGCATTTATAAAGTTAAACTCTGGGCCTTTTGACCATCCATATGTTCTCTCCATGGTAGGTTAATCCACTACTAATTATATAACAGGATAGGCCTTGGAAATACAAAGGTAGATGAAGTAGCCCTTGTTCCCAAAGAGCTAGTGGGTGAGACTGGCTCATGGGTCCATGATGGTAGCAAAAAGTATTGTGACCTGGGACCACATCACAGAAACGTGTAAAGAGGTCTGCTCAAGAGGTCCTGGGACCCCATTATGATAGACGATAGAGCACCTAAGCACCAAACTGAAAGATGAAGCTGAGAGGAAAATGTCTGTGGGGAGCATTATACTGGAAAGAGAAGCCCCAGAGAGCAGAGAACAGAAATACAGAGTAGTAACACAGCGGCAGCTGGAAGACTGCAGGTCAAATAAAGGAAATTGTGATGTTTGTCCTGGGGAGAAGTGAGACCTGAAGCAGGAACAGGGCTAGCCCCTCTGGATGGACTTAAGCCATGCAAGAAGTTAGAAACTAAGGAAAACCATCAGAACATTGCGGATAGACAAAGCATGAAGGGAGATTTGCATTTGCGGAAGGAAAAGTCTGGATGGAATGTGAAGAATAGTTTAAAGGAGGCAAGACAGAAGACGTGGAAAAGACGTGGGAGGCTGTTGACATGAGGTGGCTTGGAAATTGTGTTCCTAGGAAGTCTCTCGTTCTACACCTGTCACCTCAGGCTTCCTGATGACCCGTGAGCAAGACTTTCTTGAAAGAGCTGGTTCATTAATCACATCACTTCTGTGGTATCAGTAACTATCATGGTCTTATTTTTTCATCAACAACACCATCATGTAAATATTCCTTACTGATAAGGGCCAGTCTCCCTCAGCATGTGTCAGTCACTAGGCTCAGGGAGCCAGCTACCTGGCATTTCTTCACTGCCGCTGTAAAGAGAAGTTTTCTGTTTGATTAGGAGTAGAGACACGACTGCCTTGATGCTTGTTCTAGCACAGTGGAAGAGGATAACTACCAGGGAAACTCGCCAATCACAAAGAAACTTGTGTGTTTATCTCATACCAAAGTGTTGTCAGTTAGGTTTCATTTCAGACCCAAGATTGTTCAAGCCAATGTAGAATTGGTTGTAGATGCTGTCTTTAAAGAAGGACGATGCTAGAGAAAATTGTTTGACACTCATTAGTGTGAGGCATGAGGGCAGCCCTCCATTGCTGTGACTCAGTCTAAAAATGTCATCATCTCTACTAGTTTGCCAGGGTGGCCATAGCAAAGCCTAGCTGACTGGGGGATCTCAAATGACAGAAAGATATGGCACGGGAGGCCAGGAAACAGAAACCAAGGAAATCAAGGTAGCAAGATTGTCTGTCTTCTGAGGTCTGTGAGGAAGAATCTGTTCCTCATCTTTCTCTTCACTACTAATGGGAATCTGTTGCACTCCTTGGCTCATAGAAAGAACACCCTTGCCTCTTCATGCTGTCTCTTCTGTCTCTATCTCTGTGCTTCTGTCTATCTCTGTCTCTGTCTCTGTCTCTCTCTGTCTCTCTCTCTGTCTCTCTCTCTCTCTCTCTCTCTCTCTCTCTCTCTCTCTCTCTCTCTCTCTCTCTCTCTCTCTCTGGAGATGCATCTTTGTCAGTATGAACCCATATGTCTAGACTGAGCTATCCCGTTTTAATAAGTTAGATTGAAGCAAAGTCCATTATAACGGGCTCCTCTCAGCTATGTCCATCTGCAATGACCTTATTTCCAAATAAGATCCAATTCTAAGATGTCAAGTGTTCAGATTTCAACATAAGAATTTGTTGTACATTGACAGATACAATTCAGTCCAAATACCACCTAATATGATTTTAAAATTAAACAAGTTATCTTCTATTTAAAAAAAAAAAAAAAAAAAAAAAAACAACTTGAAGATCCTCCAGTTTCTGAGTTCTTCAATTTCTTTCTTAAGAGACTTGAAGTTCTTCTCATACAAATTTTTCACTTGTTTGGTTAGAGTTACCCCAAGATATTTTATATTATTTGTGAATATTATGAAGGGTGTTGTTTCCCTAATTTCTTTCTCAGCCTGTTTATCCTTTGTGTAGAGGAAAGCTACTGGTTTGTTTGAGTTAATTATATCCAGCCACTTTGCTGAAGTTGTTTATCAGCTGTAGAAGTTCTCTGGTTGAATTTCTGGGGTCGTTTGTGTATATGATCATATCATCTCCAAATAGTGATACCTTGACTTCTTCTTTGCCAATTTGTATCCCCTTGATCTCCTTTTGTTGTCTTATTGTTCTAGCTAGAGCTTTGAGTACTATATTGAATAGATAGGAAGAGAGTGAGCAGCCTTGTCCTGTCCCTAGTTTTAGTGGGATTGCTTCAAGTATCTCTCCATTTTATTTGATATTGGCTATTGGCTTGCTGTATATTGCTTTTATTATATTTAGGTATGAGTCTTGAATACCTTTTCTCTCCACCACATTTTTTAAAGGATCTTTTCTTTTTCTTTTTTTGTTTTTTTAGAGATTTATTTATTATATGTAAGTACACTGTAGCTGTCTTCGGACACTTGTCAGATCTTGTTAAGGATGGTTGTGAGCCACCATGTGGCTGCTGGGATTTGAACTCAGGACCTTCAGAAGAGAAGTCAGTGCTCTTAAAGGCTGAGCCATCTCTCCAGCCCCATCTCTCCACCACTTTTAACATGAAGGGGTGTTGTATTTTGTCAAATGCCTTTTCAGCATCTAATGAGATGACCACGTGATTTTTTTTTCTTTCGGTTTGTTTCTGTAGTGGATTGCGTTAGTGGATTTCCATACATCGAACCAACCTTCCATCCCTGGGGCGAAGCCTACGTGATCATGGTGAATGTGCTTGATCTTTTTGATCTGTTCTTGGATTCGGTTTGCAAGAATTTTACTGAATATTTTTGCCTCAATGTTCATAGGGAAATTAATTTGAAGTTCTCTTTCTTTGTTGGGTCTTTGTATGGTTTAGGTATCAGCGTAATTGTGGCTTCATAAAACGAATTGGGAAGTGTTCCTAATGTTTCTATTTTATGGAATAGTTTGAGGAATGCTGGTATTAGCTCTTCTTTGAAGGTCTGGTAGAATTCTGTACTTAAAGCCATCTGGCCTTGGGCTTTTTTGTTTGTTTGTTTGGTTGGTTGGTTGGGAGATTTTTAACGACTTCTATTTACTTAGGGGATATGGGCCTGTTTAGATAGTTTACCTGCTCTTGATTTAACTTTGGTATGTGCTCCTAGTTTTGTTGATTCTTTTATCTCTTTTAGCCCTGAGTTTGACTATTTCCTGTCATCTACTCCTCTTGGGTGTGTTTGCTTCTTCTTCTTTTTTTTTTTTTTTCTAGGACTTTCAGGTGTACTCTTATGTTGCTAGAGTATGATCTGTCCAATTTCTTTACCAGGCCACTTAGCGTTTTCTTCAGCACTGCTTTCACTGTGTCTCATAAGTTTGGGTCTGCTGTGTCATCATTTTCATGGAATTCCAGTAAGTCTTTAATTTCTTTCTTTATTTCTTCCCTGACCAAGTTATCACTGAGTAGAGAATTGTTCAGTTTCTGTGTGTATGTGGTTCTTCTGTTGCTTTTGTTGTTACTGAAGTCTAGCCTTAGTCTAGACTGTGGAGATCTGATGGGATGCATGGGATTATTTCAATCTTCTTATAAAGGTTGAGGCTTGTTTTGTGACTTATATGGCCAATTTTGGAGAGGGTTCCATGAGGTGCTGAGAAGAAGTTATATTCTTTTGTTTTAGGGTGAAATGTTCTGTATATATCTGTTAAATCCATTTGGTACATAACCTCTATTAATTTCATTGTGTCTCTGTTTAGTTTCTGTTTCAATGACCTGTCCATTACTGAGAGTGGAATGTTGAAGTCTCCCACTATTATTGTGTGGGGTTCAATGTACGTTTTGAGCTTTAGTCACGTTTCTTTTATGAATGTGGGTGCCAGGATAAGAGAGTATGATGAGATACAACTGATTTTCACTTGTCACTGACAGCTTGCAGTTTGTGTGAGCTAGGTCAAAACCTATGAAATGAAGGCATTATGTCCTCCTGAAGCACCCAGAAAAATGAGTTTTTCAACATTTGAACTTTGTCCCTTTGGGCCTGGATAGGACCACCATTGAGTCTTAGAATGTCACTTCAATGTGTCCTGGATGGGATGAACACATGCTGCCTAGGGGAGTCGCTGATGTGCATCAAAGTGTTTACTCACCCCAGATCACATCAGAATCAACCCTTGTAAAAATAAATAAGGTATGTTGATTTTTTTGTGCAGATGGTTAAACAAATCTGGTGGGGCAAAATGAGTTCTAGGAATAAGGGATATCAGAGGGCAAAGCTGCTGAAGATAGCAAGAGCTGCACCTGGACAATTTTGGGGCATAGTCCTTGGCAGCTGTGTGTGGCTGTTCCAGGGGATTGCAGTGCCAAGAGACGAAGAACACTTGCCTGCCAAAGAGGGAAGCTGACTCAAGGGGGCAAAGTCAAGCTGAGCTGAATTCTAGGGAAATGTAGGAGAGCAATCATCCAGAGATACCTAATCCAGCCATTAGAGCCACTGACTGCTCTTTTCAGAAGTCTGGACTCCCTGACCTCCAAGGCCTCCTCAAGGTATGGAGTTTCCTTCCTCTGGAATGCCTCTATCTCCTTTCACTGATGCGCAGGGAGACTTGTGATTTGAGCTGGAAAAATATTGCTCTGGGAGGGAAGAACGCCCTGACTCTGTTGTCCTAAAGCAGTGTGACCTTGGAAAAGTAGCTAAACTTTTCTAGACTCGATGTCTTTCTTCGTTTTCTGAGAGGCTTGGAGTTCTAGAAATCATGGGCTCTTCTGAGTGAAATGGTTCTTAGAAACCTAGCCCAGCTTTGTGGCTGAAGAAACTGATGCTGAATTGAGAGGTTTAGTTATTGTCATGAAACTAATCTATTAAAGGCAGGGTACCTAAAACTTGAATATCTTCCTTCTCACCAAGAACCAATTCCACTAAGGCCCTTGGTGTCAGAAGCCTACATTTGTTCCTCCTGAGAAGCCTCTGAAGTACAGATTCTTCTACCTGCTTCAGATGTGTGCAAACTGGTTTCCTCTGATGGCTTCCTGCTGCTGAATAAAAAGTCAGAACCTTACATGTCAGACACATTTCCTGCCACCTCCATTTACCCTCCTGCAGTTCCCTCTTCCTAACTGGCTTCAAGCTGAGTGGAAGCAAGGATCTGATTGTTGTGAGTGGGCAGGTTCATCAGAGGGTACAGATAGACAGGCAAGAAGACTTATTCCAAGCAGCATCCAGTTTCCCAAGGGAAACTCCTATCCAATGGATGAACGATATTATTATGTAGGAATTGTTTTATGATCTGATATCAGGAATTTAAATAATCCGTTGTGGAATAGAATGCAGGCATATGGCAGCACAGGTTGGATGGGAGCAAGCTGGATGTTCTGCAGTGACTGGCTTCTCCTGGATCAACATCCTCCTCCTGTCCTCCCTGTCTTATCTTTGGCTTAGAGAGCCAGGTGCATCCAAGTACAGGATCCCAGATCAGCATCAGCACCTCTCAAAATCTAAGAGAAAAGTTGCCTCCTCTGGATACACTAAAGCCTTAGCAAGGTATTGAGGCCTCCTCTGGGTGACTAAGTTACACCCTCCAAGGTGATTTGGCTTTTATGTCCCAGTTAGATGGTTTGGTGTCAGCAGCATATTGTAGCTTACTTTGAGGATAAGTTAAGTTATTGGTTCCCATTTTTTTTTGAAACAAGGTCTCTCACTGAACCTGGACCAATTTGCCAAGACTACCTAATCTAGCCATAAGCAGTCTCCTGTTTCCACATCCCCAGCCCTAGGATCAAAGGCATGTGCTGCTGACCTGGGTTTATAGATGGATGCTGTAGATGTAGAACTCAGGTCCTCTTGCTTTTGCAATGTGCAACAGACACATGACAGATAAATCTGTCTCCCCAGCCCTTATTTTGTTCATTCAAATATCATCCAAATTTATCTGTGATAGTATATATGAGTGAGTTACCATTCCCCTTCTCACGCTAAGCCTTTGAGATCCAGGGTGAATTTCACACTAATAGTGTGCCCTGCAGTAATGCAGATATATTTCAGATGGAGCCTGCTGCCATCCCAGACAGCACGTTGTTGCAGGAATATGTGCTTTGAGCCCTGTGGTATCTAAGGTATATCTTTCAACCCAGATCTTTGATGTGTCAGAGAGCAGTGACATGGTTGGAGTCACTCGATCTGTTTCAGGGATTCTGAGCAGAAATGAGCCAGGAAATAGTGACCGTTCCCTGCCTAGCCATTCCTCCCCAGGAGCATCAATGAGCCAGTCTCAGGCATCTTTCCAGGCTGCCCTAGTCCCTTAACATGCCTCCAATGCTAGTTCCCAGCAGTGAGCATGTAAGACACCTGCCTTCCCTTGGTAGAATTCCAGTGTTAATTATTAACAAACAAATCCACGGTGCACCACAGCAAGATGTTACTGTAAGGCTACCAAGTTTCCTAGAACATGTCCAAAAGGACTTTGTTCCCACTGGGTTCCTAGTCTGAGGCCAGACCAGTGTATACACAAACAATGGGGGTGGTGTTTTTATTAGAACTTCAAGCTACCAATCCTGGAGAACACATTTGGAAGCTTTCTCTAGGAAAGTGGCTGTTCCTATTTAACCCTCAACCAGACAAGTGTCTGGGAAGAAGAAAGTCACACTGCCTAAGAGGAAACGGCAGTAGCCATCCATGACCTCTGGCACATTTATAGATAAATTCACCCACTGCATGCAGCAACTGTAATGGAGGATAAGCTTTCAAGAGACTTGATTTACTAATGACATAGACACAAAGGAGTGACATCCACACACCCTGGATGTTAGAGTGGAGGGGATGTGGGAACTTTGAGGCCTCTGAAGTAGAGACAAGGGTGGAGCCCAGAGAACAACGCTAACAATGAGAAGTGCAGATTGCTTCCTACCCAAGGAGAGCTGGATACCCAAAACTCACTTCTGTAAAGCCTCTCTTGGAGTTCCTCCAAATTTTATGTGAAACAAAGCTTTTCCCAGTGATGTAATGTGACTTCTGCCTAAGTCACATCACAGTACTGTCTTCTTAAACTAGGGTAGTTACTATCTGTATGGCCCTGGCAAACTCAACAGCTACTCCATTTCCACAAGTGACTCACTTGGGATGGGGGTGAGGGTTCTTGCCTTACTAGGAAGATTGAATAAGCACAGTCAAGGTGCTTAGACATCTATTACACCAGCAACATGAGTTCTGCCTTTGTTCAGGTAGCATCATGGCCTGAAGACAGTGAGGTCCATGCAGGGTCATTCTCTCAGGAAGAGACAATATCCGGGTGTCTATGGAATGAGATGCCTATCAGGATCTTGCCAGATCTGACCATGCTAGTCCACCCAGGTTGTTGGTATGGTTTTATCTTCTAACTTAAAACAAATGCTCTTTTGGGGAGAAAACTTTTAATTAGCTGATAATCTGATGATTATCAGGACTTCGATGTCATCACCATCACTAAAAGGCCAAAGTCTTGTGAGCAAGGGCATACAAACATACATGCCTCAGGACGCAGTCCATATATTCAGATGGCCAGTTGTTATCTAGATGTAAACATTCTTGGCTTACTTTTCTATTACAAACACTACAGAATTCAGGTCATTCGGAGACTGCCATCTTTCAGTTCAGAAAAATTATTTGGAAAAAAATCCTTCAGTTCAGAAGAAATTGAGCTTCTTCAAAACCCATGCTTCTTGCTGTTTGTAGCCACTAATTATTCCATAATCCTGAGGTTGCGACACTGTTCCGTAATGGGCTGCAAACCTAAAGCAAAGTTATCATATACGCTAATATCCGTGTCTATGGCCAATCCCAGGCCAACTAATTCACGTATTCCCTGTGGCTTTTCCTCCAATCGCCATGCAAGAGGAGTAGGGACACAGCTGCATCCTGGAGACCCTTTTTGCCATGGCCTGGAGCTCCTTGGACCTGGTGAAATTAAATGAAGACAATATCCTCTAGAGGGAGACCTGGGTCTGAAATCAGGATGCTCCCTGGTTGTAGGAGGCATGGTGTGGGCTTGTAAGCTTGAGTAGAGGACATGAAGCATAAGACCAGGGCCTTTTATTAAAAGCCTTTTATTGGTGATGTACCTCTAACAAGGTACATTTGGCAATTTAAACTGTGTCCAGGGACAGGCTGCTAGGAAACAGACTGAGGAGCCTAGAAACTCTGAGGAGAAGTTAGGGTGTATCCCCGAGACAAACTGGACACCTATCTATTGTTTAAGGGCTAGTCCTATAGAACAGGTTTTCTTTGTTCCAAATAATAAAAATAGGAGCTAGGTCAAGGAAGCTGTTGCAAGTTATTCTCTTACTTCTACATGCATCATGCATGCTGTCTCTCACATACACACACACACACACACACACACACACACACACATGCATACACATACAAATGTGTATGTGCATGCACATATACAAACAAATGAATAAATAAGTAAGCAAATAATTGTAAAGAAAATAATTTGTCAGATCAGTGAACTGAATAAAGATTCCAGGGAGGAGACCCTGGGTCCTTTAAATTGCATGCTCTCTAAGGCGATGCTTTTCTTAGCATATGATGGAGAAGAGGGGCACCAGCCATGGAATTCATGGGTCACTAAAGAGCCTGATAGAGAGATGCTAAGAGGCTCATTTGTGGATTTTAAGTGGATGAACAAACAAAGTAGGTTTATGGTTTTGGTGTTCCGCAAACTGTGATTTTCTACTTTAGCCATCCCACATATTAAACATAAAACTAAAAATATAATCAGGCTCCACGGGCTTCACCCCATCCCACCTTAGCATGTCTATTACTGTTGTCCTTGCTCTGCCAGGCATGTTGGTGAGCCTTTAAGGGTACGACTTCTGGAATGACTAGGAAACACAATCTGGCAGCAACCTCCCTGATCCGCTGCCTCTGACGATCTCTCTGCCTCTCTTCCACAATGATCCCTGAGCCTTAGGTGCAGGGGTTGTTTTGTAGATCGGAACTGGCATCCTCTGTACATTTGGATTGGTTGTGGTTTGCTGGGAGGGTCTCATTGTCTGTTGCATAGAAAAGTTTTCTCGATGAGGGGAAAGCTCAGGGGTGAGCACTGCACTTCTCTGTGAGTGTAAGGACTCTAGTTAGGAACTTTGCCGGCTTAGCAAAGTGCTGCTTGTAGGTTCTCGGCCATGACGTCACTGGCCCTTGCTATGTGGCTGGGTTTCCAGTACCAGGCGTGATTTTCCTCTTGTCAAGTGGGTCTTAAGTCCAATTAGAGAACTGTTGGTTAGCACCAAGGATTGTGTGCCACTTCTACTTTGTATTAGCATGCCATGTTGGTTATAATGGTAACCATATACGTTATATGTGTGTAATATACATACAATATATATGTTATGTATGTGTATTATATAGAAATCACATATATGTGTTATATATAACATATATATTCACACATATGTGTGTGTATGTATGAGTGTGTGTACGTGTGTGTGTGTGTGTGTGTGTGTGTGTGTGTGTGTGTGTGTGTTACAGTTCATGGGTGTCATAGACCTACTGGCTGCTTCTCTCCTTTGGAAGCTTACATGGTGCATTCTCATACCATGAAATCTAATCCTCAAGGAACAGGCTCTCAGGTCAGTTCCAGTTTGGGAGCCTCTGGTGCTGCATCTGAACTACTTGGTGTCTTCAGCATTAAAAACAAAACACTAGGAAGGTGTGTTGTAAGTACGTTTGTTGTTGCTGTTGTTGTTCTTTTTGTTTGTTTGTTTCTAAACCAATGGGTCACAATAAGCAGAATGGTGATGTGGCTAAGAATACGGACTGTGGAGGCTAAAGCCCTAAGGTTGAAACACCATGTCTTCTCTTATTGGAGTCTGACAATGTGGGGCAGTTACATAATTTACTTATGACTTTGCTTTGGTGTGGAGATAGAAATGATAATGTTTGCCCCTGCTGTTATCACTAGGTTTCAATCAGTTAGCATACCTGCAACTATTTTTGACTCACAATGAACACTCAGTACATGCTGGAAATGATTCTCATAGACAGAGCAGCACCTTTTATTTCTTTTTTTTTTTT
>NC_034600.1:56782134-56786701 GCF_900095145.1 Mus pahari
AAATTCATTGTTTTTAATAGCTGAGTAGTACTCCATTGTGTAAATGTACCACAGTTTCTGTATCCATTCCTCTATTGAGGGACATCTGGGTTCTTTACAGCTTCTGGCTATTATAAATAAAGCTGCTATGAACATAGTGGAGCATCTGTCCTTATTACCAGTTGGAACATCTTCTGGGTATATGGCACCTTTTATTTCTTAAGCCAATGTGAGACCTTAAAAGGTGCCAGCTTGCGAAAACAGAGACTATGTCTCTTTTGCATTGTGATCTAATAAAAGGAAAATTAAATGCAGATACATTTTTATTATAATTAGGACACAGTTCAAAAGTGTTAATCCCTGTTGGTCTAGGGAATGACCACTACTCCTATGGCATAAAGGAAAATGAAATCACGTCCAGTGTAGATTTTTTGGCCATGAAGCTCAGAGAGTAAGATGTCTGGAATTCCTATCATTCTGTGTGGCTCTATGGCTTCTTCCCCAAGAGGGGCAAACATCAAGGCCCTGTGAAGAGGGACTGCCACCCCGGTGTTCACAGTGACGTGGTAACAACTGATGGATGACCTCAATAGCCCTCCCCTAAGCCTTTTTGTCTCATCATGAGTCACACCTATGTGACCACGGGAAACAGGAGAGAAAAAGATACAAAGGGGACCAAGTGTCTCTCCTTAGGTACTGCTTATTGATACTGAGGTTGGGGGTCTCTGCGCCATTTATCCCTCCTCTGGTTCTTTGGACCACTCGGGCATTGGACTCTATACCCCTGGCAGCTAATGAAAGGAAAGGGAGAAAAATCGAGAATGTCCTTCTTAAGGCACACTCTGTGACTCTTGGGAGCCTTCCTGATCCTTTATGGAATTACTTAGATCAATGGGAGAACAGCAGCAGACTCCTGTGGTCAGGCAAAGTGGCTTCCACTCCTAGGAGGAACACACCAGTTTGTTTCTGTGTGAAATACAGAAATATGACAGCTTTGTCCCAACGCTAAGCAAACCGTTGTGTGGCAGATCAAGCTTCTTTTTCACGTCATAGGTTGACACACTGGCCCCACAGCCAACACCAACTATTCTCTTTGGAAACAGAATGATGGCAAGAATGAGCATGGACGTCACCATTATGAATCAGCCCTAAGATCAACATTATTTTAAAATGCTGACATGTTCTGTGGGCATGCTCCAGGGGAGGATTCAGTACATGGGAAATACATGCTAATCATCCACACATAACTGAAGGAGTCTGGAGGGATGATGTCCTGAGGGAATGTGTATTATTTATAAAGATATCTCCATGTCAAGACCCAATGCATCAGATCCGTGGGACATCGGCAAAACCTTCACTGGTCTGAGTACGACTGTTGACGGGGTGTGCAAGCATGGGTGTTCACTAACAATCCACCAGTTTGGTCAAAAACTAGCAACTGCAGCTTCCTCCCCGCAGGTGTGTACTGCCTGAGATAGCTCAACCTCCTTTGGAGACTAGCTAACCAACCCCCTGTCTTGTATACAACAAAAACCCTTAGATTCCAGACTGCCTCAGTAACTGGTCCCCTCCATGCAAAGGAGCGTAGCCCACCCAACCCCAGGTACATGTGTCTGTCCTTTCTTCATTCCCTCACTGCTCAGTCAGGTCACCTCCAAGCTGCACACAGAACATAAAACATCCCCATCACCTTGGCCTCAAACATCTGGCATATGCTTCCAATCTTCAAGTTTTGAGTGGAGAGAAAATGTGGGCTGCTATCTACAAATGTGGGCTTGAAGCCGTTCCCTGTGATAGCCCTCGCTCTTTCTTGCCTCTTTCTTTTCTGTGTTGCTTTCTTCGTTTATTGCTTATGACACTAGCAACAAAACCTATTGGAATAAAAATGTGTGCTGCCCAGAACATTGTCTAACTTACTTCTCAAAGAGAGGGACCATTTCTGTTGACAGTAAGACTTGGCTTGAAAGGCTCAGTTTGTCTTGATCAACAGCTCTAAGGTGTCCTTTATTTGATCTAGCATCTACAGAAAGGGTAGCTATGCTCAGAAAAAATAATTATCTCTACAAAAGATTCACTTGTATGAAATATTTCATACACTAATCTGGGAGAAAATACAGTAATCAAACAGATAGGGAGTAATTAGCCTAATATAGAACAACCCAGCTCATGTGTGACCAGATGAGCCTGTCAATTGTCTGAAGACTTCAAACTACCCCCTTAGGACCACTGAAAGGATGCCTCAAAGAAAACAACTAGAAACAAGCTTTGTGTGAACCGAACAAGGGGCAACATAGAGAATTTTTACACACAGAGAGTCTATGTGACTGCCACAGTCATTTCTCCTAAATCTTTTTCTGCTAGAAAAACCTTTAGTTTGGTCCCATTCATCATTTTAAAAAGACTTACAGGATTGAAATGATTTTAGTCTCTTCTTTCTTCCTTCTTTAAAGAAAGTTGATGTTAACCCATAAATGAGTTCTGAGACGAGGAGACTTGGGTGGTTAAGTCTGATGCTATTAAATATATCAGGGGTTGGGAAGGGCTTAGAAGTGTAACATTCTGACTGACGGTATGTCCCTTGAAATGTTCCTGAGCTTTGCTATGCATTAAATAACTTGAAATGAATGCAAGCATGCATAGTGCTTCTTTCTGTCTTACTGAATTTAAGGATGCCAAACAATTCTCTCATTTTTCCTTTGCTGGAAGGTGTGGCTCACTATTCTATTAGACAAAATTGTAGCTGACCTCTAATACCTAATTAGTGCAAAACAATGCTACAATTATGGGGCCTGACTTTGACACGTTTTGGCTCCTAATGTGATCACTCCTCGTTAAATAGATTGGCGATGGAGTTTCAATGCAAGCTTTGTCAACAGAGGCTAGCCTCATACCAGATGTCCAACCACACAGACAGGCAAGCGCTGACCAGATCTTCATTCCTACCACACCTCAAGAATTGTCCACTTTGTGACTTAAATATATGTTGTTCATTACTTTTGTACAAGCTTTCTCTCTCTCTCTCTCTCTCTCTCTCTCTCTCTCTCTCTCTCTTTGTGTGTGTGTGTGTATGTGTTTTAATGGCTTATGAATCCATATAGGACTCTTGTACATATTCATTTTGGTTATTTATTCCCCCTTAATTAATCCCCTTTCATTTCCATGTCTCTCCCTGACCTGCTGGACCTCTTCTTTGCTCTATTGTCTTCCCCACTGCCCTTCTTTTACATCTTTACTGCAGTCATGTGGACCCTTTTCTCATTACCTAGGCTTTACCCATATTTACTTCTACTTAGAGACATGTGTTTAACAGTGAAAGGCTAAGATTGGCATCTGAAAAAGGGTGTGGGGATATGGCATGTTTATTTTTCTAAGTCTAATTTCTTGAGTTCTTTGTATATATTGGACATTAGCCCTCTATCAGATGTAGGATTGGTAAAGATCTTTTCCCAATCTGTTGGTTGCCATTTTGTCCTATTGGCAGTGTCCTTTGCCTTACAGAAGCTTTGCAATTTTATGAGGTCCTGTTTGTCAATTCTTGATCATAGAGCATAAGGCATTTATCTGCGTGTGTTTGTGTGTATGTGTTGGAAGCAATTTCTTTGAGACTTTTTTTTTTTTTGGAGAGCAGTTGCCTAGATATTCATCAGCAGATGAATAGAAAATGTGGTGCATACCTACAGTAGGATTTATTCAACAATAAAGATAAGCAATATTACAAATTTTATAGGAAAGTGGATGGAATGGAACCTCTCTCTCTCTCCCTGGTGGTAGGCATGTAAAATGCAGTAGCCACTTCAGAAAACAGTCTGACAGCCTCAGATGTAAGGTTGTCGTGTGAGCAAGGGAGTCAACTATTGTCTATATTTCTCATGTTGGTAACAGATATATTATGTGAAAGTGTTTGTAGCACTACTATAACACTACGTATAGGTAAAAAAAAAAAAGGCAGCTCAATGTACATTAACAAATATGGAAACAAAATGTGCTAAGTAATATAATGGAATAGTATTCAACTGCAGAAAAAAATGAAGTAGATGACATAGTGATGCAGTCTAGAACACAGTTAAGGACCAACAGTTTTATGCTAGGCTAAAAGTCACTTATTTGTTGTCCATAGGCTAGAACCTGAATAGGTAAATCCAAAGAGAGAAATGCTAGTGTAGTCTTCCAGGGGCTTAGAGAAGACAAAACTGGGTGTAGATGGATCATAGGTCTCCCGCCCCTGCTCCTTCCCTGTCTGGCTGGACTACAAAGGTTTTGACAATGGATGAAAAGCTGATGAATAAATTTAAAAAAAATACTGAACTTTACATTTTAAAGGGGTAACTGTTATATGAGTACTCCCAATATTAAAGGGGAAAAAAAAAGCAATGTTTAGATGTGGGCCAATGTTGGAAGTAAACTGTGAGAACTTCGGAGCAGATTGGCAAATAAGCACTGGAATCAGGCCTTGATTTGGGGGAACATTAAGAATGTAACGAGAAGGCGTTGTAAGAAAAGTTTGGATGAGTCAGAAAATAGGGAGACAGGCTAGAGAAATAGCTCAGTGGTTAAGAGCACTGATTGCTCTTCCAGAGGTCCTGAGTTC
>NC_034600.1:56787571-56796688 GCF_900095145.1 Mus pahari
GCTCCACAGCTGGATCTCATGGAGGCATTTCCCCAACTAAAGCTCCTTTCTCTGTGATAACTCCAGCTGTGTCAAGTTGACACAAAGCTAGCCAGTACAAAAACCCTATGTAAAAGGCATAATGGTAGATGTTGCAAGAAAGCAATATGTGTATCTGGCAGGAGGCTCAGGAATGTTCACATCACAGTCGTTAGGAAAGGAAAGCAAGGAACACCTTATTGTAGGATATATGGACAATTTAATCATGGGGTTTTTTTTTTCCCCAATAATAAAATTTTCAGCAGAAAAAAACCAAACAAACAGTAAATCAGAGCTACGTGTAACATAAGGATGAAAGATTTCAAAAACCGTCCTTTACAAAACGCACAGCAACAGCTTCTTTTTGTTTGTGGAAGCATCATCAGTGTGCATGGTTTGCAGCCGGATGTAACAAGCCCTTTTGAAGAGCTAAGAGGGCAGAAAGTTTCTGTTGGCAAATATATAAGAGAAGCAGGAAGCACTCAGCCTCCGATCAGGAAGGTCATCCTTGCAGGAGACCCTGCAGGTCTGTGCAGTTTGTTGCCCAATGCTTCCCTTAAATAAAGAACCACAGACTTCAGGAGTTGTGTTGCCCTCTGAGTGATTCTGCAAGAGTGTTTGCCCTCCAGCACTGGGCTGTGCTGAAAGAGTTTAGTTTCCCAGGGAGCAAGATCTGGGAAGAGGAAAGGCAAGGCAGGCAGCATCCTATGCCCAAACCAGTAACTCAGTTTTCTCAGCCTGCCAATCATATTGGAGCTTCCAAACCATCGGCAGCTCTCATAAAAATGAAGCCCTCTCGCAAGATGTTGGGTTTTGACAGCCAGCACTCTGAGGACGTCCCTGGAAAGTAAGACCTTGATAAGTCATCTCACAGACGGGATATGGAAGGAGAAGCCAGGGATGGAGGGAGAAGAGAATAAGAAAAAAAGCTGATGAAGCAGGGGATGTGGGACATACAAAGGGCAAGGAATGGCAGTAAGATGCGCTTTTATATCCAGACAAATTTCTCAAAGCTAACATTTCCGGAAATGTCTTAAAGAAAGAAAAACAAATACAGACCCCAAAGCTTTTTTTTAAAACTAAGGAGCGTACACGAAGCCATCTTATTATCCACATGGTAAAAATGACAAAAAAAAAAAAAAAAGCTAAAATGAATTTATGTTTTTACAGAATCATTTTCAGAACCAGAACTCATTTTGCCTTAAATAAAAACATTAACACTTTCCTCAAATCCAAAAAGTGTCATCTATTACCCTAGCAATGAAAGTAAGACACAACCTGTGGCAAAAAAAAAAAAAAGTCCATGGTAGTGAGATCCTGAGGAAAGGGAGCGCCTGTTGCCACCTCTTTGAAGGGACAGAGGTGACCCATAGGGTGCTCTACAGGAGACAGGATAATTCAAAGATTTGGATAAAATATCAAACCAACAGAATTTACCTAGTGGTAAGCAACAGTCAAGTTGTAAGACCAGTTTAATCCTGACTGGGCAGAGAATAGGGGCAATCCACACAACCCCTGGAAGGAGCGTTCTGTAGAACCTTGGTCAGCTTAGGGCAACCGCCAGTAAGGCAGCAGGAGGAGCGATATAACCCAGGCTCACCTCTCCCAACCCCTACACGGGGTTTCTTCCTGCCAAGACTCTCTACACCTTTAGTTTACAGTGGAAACCAGAAGGCAGTGGGACTCAGGTGCAGACCATATAGTTCAGAACAGGAAGCAGGAAACAGGAAACGTGGAGGAAGGAGGGGCCAAGGGAGAGCACAAACGTTGGCCAGCTGCAGCCTGGTCCCAGTTGGGACTGCAGACTTGGGTAGATGGATGGTTGCCACATCCTGTTCTGAGCCTTTAGAGTGTCTCTGAGATAGAGCGCCTCTTTGGAGTTCCACAGAGCAGCAGGCACAAAGGCTGAAATCATGAGGTTTGTAAGCCTTGAAAGCTCACTCCTCTAAGCTGGTGGCAACCCTCCTGCAAAGCAATCAGATTGCTGTGTCTGGGATTCAACACACACACACACACACACACACACACACACACACACACACACACAAAGGCAGAACAGTTTGTTTGCAACATTGTCATAGCTTAGTGAACAGTAAGCATTGTTCTGGCACAAGAAGCCCTGGTTCTTCAAAGCTCCTACTTAGATGAATTTATTTGCATCACAAACAAAAATTGATTGGCATTTTTTAGATAATGAAGGATCGTTAAAATACATAAATTAAGGGCTATTTAGAAAATATGGGTGTTTTGTGAGACTGGCTTAATTCACTTACCATGATCGTATTCAATTATGGTCATTTTAGATACAAATCAAGTGTGTTCCAATGACATGAGTGTACAGTGAACTGTCTAGGGAAACTAACAAGAGTGGAGTAAGGATAGGAAAGGAAGAGAAATGGTGGGCGATGGGAGCATATGCTCAAAACCATGATATACAGGGGCTAGAAAGATTGTTCAGCGATTAAGAGCACTGACTGCTCTTCCAGAGGTCCTGAGTTCAATTCCCAGCAACCACATGGTGGCTCACAACCATCTGTAATGGGATCAGATGCCCTCTCCTGGTGTGTCTGAAGACAGTGACAGTGTACTTATATACCTAAAATAAATAAATCTTTAAAAAAAAATCATTATATACTTGCATGGAAATGACCCTATGTAACACAGTTTCATTTAGTGTTTTTCAATTGTTAGAGAAAGACTAAATTTTCTCTAAGATAGCCATATGAAGACAGTTGATCACTCTCTGTCCCACAAGCCCAGCAGAGACTCAGCATCTTGAGCAAACCATAAATTTGATGAAATTCAAGGAGGCAAGCATTCATTTGCCTCACATTTCTAAATCTGCCCCTGTGGCTGCCTTAGCTCCTTCTTCCCAAATTCCCCAGTTACCTGGCCCTTAAGGGTGACAGGGAAATCTCCTCCCTTATTATACCTGACTTGGCCTGGTGCTTCTGTTTGGGGTCAGTGCCCAGGGCACCAGCTGTTCAAGTGTTTGGGCATATACACAAACAGGAACGACTTGGTCAACATCCTTTGCCTTGTTCGGATATGTTCTTCTTGCCGACCCTTGCCCAGACATAGGGAGTGCCTGTGAAGTGCTCCAGAATAAATCTGAATGTCCCACTGAAGCCAGACACCGTGGTCTTCATGTTATTGTGTGAGTAGACCAGTGATCCTTTATTTATTCTTTGATTCCCTGTTGCAGAGTTTTTAGCGCAGTGTCTGAGATATTGGGGTTTGCTGCTACAGTAAATTCAGCAGGATTTCTCCAGGGTGACTTTAGCGCCAGTGAAGGACTTATTGCGTCTCTTCACGTGGTTCCATCACTCCGCTTGTGC
The DNA here is from genome assembly GCF_900095145.1 of Mus pahari. Classification (NCBI taxonomy): domain Eukaryota; kingdom Metazoa; phylum Chordata; class Mammalia; order Rodentia; family Muridae; genus Mus; species Mus pahari. The sequence continues at coordinate 56,790,928 of NC_034600.1, forward strand.
TAGGGGTAAAATGAGGTGCCAAGTGGATTCAGGACAAGCAGACACAGGCAAGCTAGGAAACCTGGCACTCGCTCTCCTCTGCAGTGCTTAGGCAAGCCTTCTCAGCTACTGAATTTTGAACTTTCACAAGAACAGATCGGCTGTTTGTTCAACGGTTTATTACTCCTGCCACAAGAATGCATGGCATGAGGTTGGCACTTCCTGTTTATTTCTTTGTGTATATGGATGTGTGTTTGTGGGTGCACGTGAATGGGTGGTATGTGTACACATGTGTGCATGGGGAGACAGGTCCAGGGCTATTTAAATCTGCCTACCCTTTTCCTTCACTTCCCTCCTGTTCCTTCTTAAGAACAAACATTGCTTCACCTTTTCACTTAAATTTCTCCTCTAGAAATAAACTGTCATCATTCAACTCAACATGTTTTCCACTGAAACTTCTTCCATATTAATTTTTAGGTTTTCATGTCTTATTCATAATTATTGGCCCCTATTTTCAAATCAATAGAGTCCCCTGTCATATTTCTGTATGTGCATCCCTCGTGCATCCCTGTTGGCCATCCATGTTTCTCCCCCAGACTATTTCTTCCTGTGCTTATGCACTTGGTGAAAGTACATTGCCAGGCTAGAAAGGAAGTTCGTCGGCTAACGGTGTCCTCTGCACAAGCCTGGGAACCCAAGCTTGGTTCCCCGGATCCAAGAAAGGAGAAAAGCAACTCTGAAAGTTGTCCTCTGACTTTTTCATGTGAACTGTGGCCCATGTACACCCACACCCACACACATATACACACCACACACACGTACACAAAATAATAATAATAATAATTTTAAATATATCCACTGACTTACAAACATTTGGATTTTTTTTTTCCGATTACATTTGTGATTGTGTTAACGCCTAATCTGATTCTACGTTAGTTGTAAGCATATTCTATTTTGACTCTTTGAAGTTTTCTGAAAGCCAGTATCTAGCTGTGGTGGTGAGATTTCCACGTCAACTTATCATAACCAAGAATCACCTGGAAAGAAAATTTCAGTTGGAAAAATTATTTGGACCAGAGTGATCTGTGTTTAGGTCCATGAGAAACTGACTTGATTGCTAGTCGGTGTTGGGGGACTCACTGTGGGTAGCCCCATTCACTCGTCGGGGGACAGTGAGCTGTCTAAGGCAAGAGAAAACAAGACCTCAAGCAAGCAGGCCGTATGGCTATTTGTTCATGTCTGCTTGTGACTAGAGACATTATGCGATGAACTGCCTTGAGTTTCTGCTTCAGTTTCCCCTCAGTGACAGACGGTAACCTGGAATTGGAAGAGAATAAACTCTTTCCTCCCATAAGCTGCTGCTTCTTGGCTGTTTTCTTGCTGCAACAGAAATTGAACCAAGGCATCGGCTTATATTCTGCCTGAGTGCGCATCCCAGGTGCACAGAAGTGTTGGCTGTTGTACTCTGCACGTTTCAATAGAGTATCAGTCAGGCTATAATGTCCTTCCTAATTTTTTTTTAGCAAACATGGTTTATTTTTTCATTTTTTATTATTAATTTTTATTAATTATTCCATTCATTTACATCTCAAATGATTATCCCCCTTCCCAGTTACCCTTCCAAATCCCCACCCCCAATCCCATCCACCCTCTGTTTATTTCAATTAGTTAAACGGGTACAGAAAATGTCCATTGAAAGATCCATGTCCTAGGCCCAAAAGTACAAATAAAATCAAAAGGAGTGGAGTCCTGCTGCCCACATTTCTTCATGAACAGTTATAACTTCCCTGGGATTTTTTTTTTTAAAACCAGGGTTTGTTTCCTCTGATTTCTCCTCAGTGAAGCCATCCTGGGGTTAGTGGTTACTGTCACTCTATCCTCAACTTGATTCCAGAGCTAATATTCTTCCTCTTTGTGTCTCAGGGTTTAAGAGTGGCTTCAAGCTGAGAAAAGGTCAATTTTCTCTGAAAAACTTCCATCTCCCACTGAAAATGGCCATCTCAGTGTGAAGTAGGCTCATTCTGAAATTTCAAGGCCAATTGGATGGTCATCAGAAAGCTTGGACTGGTTGATGTCTTTATCATCACAAACCTGAAAATGCACAGTCCTCGAAAGGGCGGCCTCTTTGTGCTCATCTGAAAATGATGGAAGGAAGGCAATACGAAGGGGACTGTCACCAGAAGTCAGCAACCATGGAATGAATAGTGAATGCTAGAATTCAAATTAGCGGATGCTTTAAAGAGACAAGCTTTCAATTTTCATTTTAAACATGAACAAAATCTGTGTTTTAAAAGAAAAAAAAGATTTAGAGAAGAGAAAAAATAAAAAGAATATCTAACATATTGCATTACCCACCACTCCTTCAATGTGTTCCTGATAATCTCGAAACACATCTTTTCCCCATCCCAATAATTCTCTAACTTTCAAGGAGAGGCCTGAGTTCACTCACTGAAATTCTGTATCTTAGGCACTGAATCTTCATGTTTATCAGGATCTGCTGCCCTTATCACTTTGAAGTGAGGTGAACTGCTGTCCTGATCAGTGACTTTGAATTTAACTTATTCTCTTTCTGCCTCACTCCCTAAGCCCTTGGTGGACAGTTTTGCTCCTTGGTTCTTGGGCTTCCCCTTCCTCAGAGTTTTGCTTGCATGTCTATTCAGATGTTAAAATATTGTATTAACATCCATGGTGATTATATATTTTAATGCTTGTCCTTTCAGTTTGACGTTTGGGAATTATGTGTACTTTGACACTATTAAATTAGATGAATGTAGAGTCGAATCCTTACGATGAATAAACCTTTTATAATTACTAAAACTCATAGTTTATAAATAACAAAATTCCCTGCATTTTTGTCTTTATCTGATATTAGATGTAGCTGTATCAGCTTTCTTTTAGCTCATGTTTTGATGGTGTTACCTTTTTGTATTACTTTATTTTCAATCCCTTACTTTCTTTTGGATTATTTAATCCACTTACAGTTAATGTACTTACTGGATTTTAAATTTTACATCTCCCTCTCACAATTTCTTTTACTTCTATAACTTTATTCTTTTATATTCTTCTTGGCTTTTTAAAAATGTTAATTAATGCCAATGTTTTACTATTCTCTTTGTTCTATTTACTGTCCCATTAAAACTGTCTACTGTGATTCTCCAAGTCATTACCTAAGGATTATGTGTTCTTTCTCTGATTGTTACAGTTTACTTTGAGTTAGTCTTTCTTTTACTTTGTATCCACCCCGGTAATTCCTCCTGGAAATGATGTTATGCTAGAGTACAAGCTGACATTAAGCTACCTCCCTAACCTGTTAGTTTATAATGAATAATGTAACTAGCTTGCAAAGGCTTAATGTCATTGAAAATATTTCTCAGCTTTCCATTATTATTATTATTATTATTATTATTATTATTATTATTACATACTTTCATATATATATATATATATATATATATATATATATATATAGTTAAAGTTACAAAATACAGTTGTATTAAAAGATCAATGAATGTTGAAGTTACCAAATATTTACTCTGGTTATTTTTTTTAACTTATTTTATTTATATAAGTACATTGTAGCTCTCTTCAGACACACCTAAAGAGGGCAGCAGATCTTATTACACATGGTTCTGAGCCACCATGTGGTTGCTGGGAATTGAACTGAGGACCTCTGGCAGGGCAGTCAGTGCTCTTAACCATCTCTCCAGCCCTACTCTGGTTATTTTTATTCCTTCTGATGTTACTATCATCCTTCTGTGATCATGTTTTTACTTTTTTATTTTTCATTGAGAATCGTGTTTTCTGAGTTTCAGTAAAGGCACTTCACTGTGGGAATGTGAAATTTGGTTTGTTGCCATTTAAGACTCAATCACTTTGGCAGCGCGGCTCAGTTGAGTGGCCTCAAATCCCAGGACACTTATTTCACTATGTATCTGTCTCTGCTCCAGCAATTGTCCAGAGACACTGGCCAGTAACAAATCTCCCAATACAAAAAAGAAGGAAAAAAAAACACTGAGGCCATTATCAAAATCACCTCACTTCATTCTTTATTTTTTTTCCAGGATCTTGACTGCTCAGATCAAATCAACCATTTAAAGAGCTAGAAATGATAGATAGATAGATAGATAGATAGATAGATAGATAGATAGATAGATAGATACAAATAGAAGATAATAGGCAGATAGATGATAGGTATAGATAGATAAATGATAGATTGATATTTGATACACAAATAAGTAGATAAAAGATAGGTAGGTAGGTAGGTAGATAGATAGATAGATAGATAGATAGATAGATAGATAGATAGATAGATAGAAGTAGTTGGTGGTAGGAGTGGTGATAGGAATACAAAAAAAGCAACTTTATGTTGTCTTACAAGTAGAATTTGCCTTCCCATATAAAACTATATACAACACTGAATCTATTATAAAGCATCCTTGAACATTATGTCATGTGAACAGACAATACTCTGTATACACAAAAGGCAAAACATTCTTTATCATCTATTTAATGGTCAGGATTAGTCACCAAGTTTAGTCACAACCTCCTAGATGATACTACTGAGAAGCCAATGACTGATTTCAATGTATAAGCCTGAATTATGAACGTCTAAATGAAGCCATTACTTTTTTCAGTTTTTAATATTTTATTGGATATTTTTTATTTACATTTTAAATGTTTTCCCCTTTCCAGGTCTCCCCTTTGGAAACTCCCTATCCTACCCTCCCTCCCCCTGCCTCTATGAGGGTGCTTCCCCACCCACCTACCCACACACCCACTCCCACCTTCCCGCCCTGGCATTCCCTTACTCTGGGGCATGGAACACTCTCAGGCCCAAGAGAAGCCTCTGCCACATATGTGACTGAAGCCATGGGTCCCTCCATGTGTACTCTTTGGTTGGTGGCCCAGTCCCAGGGAGCTCCAGGGGATCTAGCCAGTTGACACTGCTGCTTCCCCCCCATGGGGTTGCAAACCCCTCCTCTCAGCTCCTTCAGTCCCTTCTCCAACTCCTCCATCTGGGACACCACACCCAGTCCAATTATTGGCTTCGAGCATCCGCCTCTATATTTGTCAGGGTCTGGCAGAGCCTCTCAGGAGACATCCATATCAGGCTCCTGTCAGCAAGCACTTCTTGGCATCAGCAATAGTGACTGGGTTTGGTGGCTGCATACGGGATGGATCCCCAGGTGGGACAGTCTCTTGATGGCCTTTCCTTCCATTTCTGCTCCACCCTTTGTCTCCAAATTTCCTCCCATAATTTGTTCTTCCTTCTAAGAAGCACTGAAGCATCCACACTTTGGTTTTCCTTCTTCTTGGGCTTCATATGTTCTGTTCATTTTATCTTGGGTATCCTAAACTTTTGGGCTAATATCCACTTATCAGTGAGTACACAGCGTGTGTGTTCTTTTGTGGCTGAGTTACCTCACTCAGGATGATATTTTCAAATTCCATCCATTTCCCTGTGAATTTCATGAAGTTATTGTTTTTAATAGCTGGATAGTATTCTATTGTGTAAATGTACCATATTTTTTGTATCCATTACTTTTATGTATCACAACTTAGATTTTTTTACAGGTTTAATTTAAGGATCTTTAAAAATAAGGAGGGGTTAAGAGTGCAAGCCTATAATCACAGGTATCTGGGAAGCTAAACCTGGAGAGCTGGAAGTTCAAGAATTCCTGGGATACAGAATTAGCTCAAGGCCAGCCAAAGCAACTAACTGATACCTTATCTCATATAAAAAGTTAAGGCCGGGCGTGGTGGTGCACGCCTTTAATCCCAG
>NC_034600.1:56796823-56822333 GCF_900095145.1 Mus pahari
AAAAAAAAAAAAAAGTTAAAAAGAGGTGTGGACATGTATATCTGTGATTGAATGCTTCATATCCTAGGTGCAATCTCCAGTACTAAGAAAGAGAAAGAGACAGACAGAGAGGCAGACAGACCGAGAGGGAGAGGGAGAGGGAGAGGGACAGGGACAGGGACAGGGACAGGGACAGGGAGAGAGGGACAGGGAGAGGGAGAGAGGGAGAGGGAGAGAGAGAAGAAGAAAGGAAGGAAGGAAGAAAGGCAGGCAGGGAGGAAGGGGAGGAGGGAGGGAAGGAGTCTAAATCTATGTCTTATGTCTGCACATATGAAATACTGAAGCTTTATCTAATATTTTTCTTCAAGATTACAACGAGAATATTGAACACTAATACAGGGAATATCTGCAGTGATGTGATTTGAGGAAAATGAACCCAAAGGCTCATTTATCCAGGCACTTTTAATCATTTTCTTAACTCTGGCCACTTAATGAATGTGGGGAAAAGGAAAGAAGTTGAGAAAATTTGAGATAAGACTGTTGGAAAGCAATAGGTTCTATAGTTATTGTCATGAATTATTTTCCCCAAGAGTTTCTTCTATGGACACTGTCCTCACATAACCCAGGCCCATCACACAGGGCAGTTTATCAAAAGCAGAGCTAACTGTGGTTGGAAATTTTGCAAATATTATAAAGCCTTGAGAAGCCTAAAACACATAAAGAACAATGTGGAATTAACTTCTGTGAGGCAGGATCATAAAGCCTTGAACAACAATTCATATTTATTTAGAGAAACTAGGCTAAGGCAAAGCAAACAAACAAAAGAATTGACTGAGGGAGGTCCCATTCTAGTGTCCCAAAGTGTATTTTGTTCCACCTCCTACCTCAGCCTTGGTAAACAGAGCTCTAAATTTCTATTTACAATGACTATATAAATGTTATATGGTAACATTTCTGACTGTGAACCACCATACACTCAAGTATGTAAAGAAAGTATACACACAGGAATCAATGTGTTCCAAGAAGATGCTTGAATAATTGTCTAACAGAATTTATCCCGGGAGATAGACTATGCCAAGTTATAGTACGGTAGTTATAGTATTTGGATTGTATGATAGCACAGGAGAGAGCAACGTTACTACACTCCAAGTTTTTCTTTTATGGTAATAATAATTTGTTCTTTAACATTTAAATTATTTATGAGTTGTAGACTCAAAGCATACATTGTGATTTCACTTCTGTGTTCATTACAGGACAACATTGTCCTGTTTTTGTCTTCTCCGTTGTTATTATGTTTACATAAAGACTTTCAAGACAAAATAATTACATTCTATATACTCTCTAGCCCTTAGCTTCCATAACTTTTGCCATAAGAATTAGTTTTTTCTTCCCACACTGTAGTTACACCAACATGTCACTTTGAGTACCATAACTGAACTTGAAGCATGCTATATTTTCAAGGGGCATTATACATTTTCAGCACAGGGTATTAGCCCATCGGGATACAGTGAATGAAAAAGCCTTTTAAAACTTGCTACAGGTTTGAGTTGCAATGTATGCTTTGAATCTACAACTCATAAAGAATTTAAATGCTAAAGAACAAATTATTATCACCATAAAAGAAAAACTTTTGGTGTGTAGTAATGTTGCTCTCTCCTGTGTTATCATATTGTAAGAAAGTGAGCCACTTGGTAGTTCAAAAAAGGATGTTAGAGAGAATCTTAATTATGTAGCTATGTGAGGCCAGAAGTGTGTAATTAGTATATTATTCCATATGTGCTCTTGAGCTTTTAATTTCAAGAACTGAGTGCTGGAATGATTTTGCCAGGGACAAGTTGATGACACAAGGAAGGAAGGAAGGAAGGAAGGAAGGAAGGAAGGAAGGAAGGAAGGAAGGAAGGAAGGAAGGAAGGAAGATGTGAGGGCTGTGGCTTACTAGAAGTTGATAGTAGAATTCTCATTGGGCTCTAAGAGTTTAAATTTATTACAGGTTCTTCCTCCCAGCCTCATGCTCCCAGAAATAAGACTCAGATTCAAAATATATTTTCATATACTTTGGCCATGTAGTTAGGCTCTTCTCTGACTAAAATCATAACTTAAAAAAAACCAACCCACAGATTTTCATCTACATACTGCCACATACCGGGTTACCTGTGCTCAAGTACTATGTGCCTGTCTCCTCACATCTTCCTGGGTGGAGCTCCTGTCTGGCTCTATTCCAGAATTCTTTCTCCTCCCAGATGTCCCACCTTCCATTTCCTACCTAAGCCATAGGCCATAGGCCTTTTAATTGACAGGTGATGCACCCATACAGTATACAAGATAGTCTCTCTACAGCTAAGTTTTGACAATGTTTCCTATTGTAGAAATTATTAGAAGCTAATTTCTGAAAAGTTTTAAAAAGTTATGTAGACTGTCCATTAACTAATGTTTCAGAAAATTGCACACAGAGAACTCATATTTCCTTTTGCCTAGTAAATTACCTCTCTAAATCAGAATGTTAAACCAAATATATATGTCATTGATAATCACTACATTTTCTCCACTCTTTACATCCATTCCATTAGAAAACCTTATGGCTTTTTGCCTCCATTTTCACCAGTCTTACTGCCTCTAATCTTAATACTTCTTTTGAACGGAGAGCTGTTAGGTCTCACAGGCAGTTCAAATATCCAGAAATGAGACCAAAGAAGTGGATGATTTCTGGAAGTTAGATAGAATCCAGGATTCCTTAGAAATTTTTGAAACCAGTTCCTATTTACCAAAAGGATTCACTTCCCTTGTCTCTGGCAGAAGGGACATGTAGCCCCACTGACATGTGCCTCTGGTTGCATTTCAAAACCCATGCCGTCCTCCAGGCTCCTTCAGCCCCTACTGAAATGTGCTTGTTACACATTTCAAGTCTACACCAGCCTCCCCAGACACCCATCCTCTTTATACCCATTTGTTCTCCTTACTGCATGAACGACTTTCCCCTTACCCTGGCTATCCTCCCTGTGCTCTCCCTCTGTCTCCTGCTCGCCTCTTTACTCTCTCACTCTATGGGGCTATTCTACATTCTCTCATAGATGCACTGGCCATGTCCAGTCTGCTCTGATTCTCTCTGCTCTCTCTGATTCACAATAAAAACCTTATCCTCACATGTACCATGAAGAGGCCATTCCAATGGTTTCCTTACTGTTTCCCTTGCATACAGGAAGATCACCCCAAAATTTGGTGCCAACTCTTCTACTAGTAAGCAATCCATAAATATTCAATTAATGTATATGTAAACAAATGGACTTCTCCAAATTAATAAAACTTAAAATGTAACAAGTTAAGAAGGCATGTAACTTGAGGAGTTGTAAAGAATTCAGATAACCTTCTTTGGTATTTTAATGGAAATCTGGGAGTCAATTTACATGTGGAAGTTCTAGTATGCACATGCTTCATTTAGTCAAATACATCTCCAGGTGGAAGTTAGTATATCTCTTGCCCTTTGCCTTTCAAATTCCACTCCATCAATGCCAAGAACAGAACTAAGAAGACATGGTCACCTCTCTTTCCCCTCATGTTCAGTGTGAATCAGCCGTGACCCTGAAAGGACAGTACATTCCATCTGTCTCACACCTGCCTGCTCCTCTGGGATTGGTAGCATCTGTGTCCTCTGATTTCTACTCTTTAGAAAAGAAAATCAATGCCCACATCATATTGGTGACCTTTTAAAAAACTCAAGAAGAGCGGCAAGAAAGCAAAATTTCTCCCAGGGAGCTTCAATTGCTGGTGAAAGGTTGATCCAATAAGACCGCCTGGCAGAAAGCACAGACATGCCAGGTCATTCCAAATGCCTGTGACAATATGTCAGTACACTGACTGTGTGTGTAGTAGTGACTCTTAAAATGGTTATTTACTAACCAAGTGTTGCCATGGAAACAAGGTAGCACAACATGCTCATGAAACACAGGGACTTAGCATGTAGAGAAGTGGCATCTACATCCCATCCTACAACCAGTAGGCTGTTCACACACGCAGACCACACCCCTCTAGGCCTCCTATTCTTCCTTGGGACATGAGAACCCTGGAGCCACTCATTCTGGAGACATCTTATCCACTCTCCTCTTGTATTTGAGACGTATAAAATTCTGAGGCTAAAGGGCGAAGCCAGCCATCTTCTCGAAATGTTGGACTTACAATTATGTACTTGACATTCTTCAACATGTTTTAATCAGAAAGGAATACACTAAAATTCATTCATATGATGCTCTGGTATTCCTGCTTATTTAAATAGAAAAAATAGACTCTCAAAGTTTGCAGAAAAAGAAGTTGAAAATATGTTCAGAGTTCATATCGCTTCTCTGATTAGTGGTAAGTTTGAGTTCTATAGATGTGAGTCACTCAAACTCTGATTGGTCTCTGGAATACATCTAGATGTTAAGATACTATAATGCTCCGAGAGAATGATGAGCTGAGAGGGAAGTCTATAAAGTAGTGACATTCAGATATAGAAACATTTTCATATGATAGTAGTAATGGTGCCAGCGCTTCTACCAATGTCACTGAGAAGCTTCTTGTTATTGGAAGGAGAAAAAGTCATCAGACCTTATGAAGAAAGGTGTGAGAAATACATGCATAGGAATTTTCTTATGTGCAAGATTCACTGAGCTCTTTTTTATGACCATATAACCCATCTAAAGAAAAATATTATTAGGTGCTAAATCCACAACAACTCAAGCTTTGGAACCTTGGAAAATTGGCTTTAGAAAAAGAAATCACCTGGCAAGCTCCATGTCTCCCTTTCTCACAGGATTTTTGGAATAGGATTAGGGTCAACAGGGATTTTTAAGTCTCACAAAGGAAAAAAAAATCGATTTCTTGCAAAACTATCGCTGTGCAAGTTTGGTTTTCCAGCATGGATCTAGGTTGCCAAGAATGCTGGCTCCTGCTAGGTCTTCATTAGCCAAGTCAGGGGATGGTCAGGGCATTCATCCAGGTGACCTGAGCCAACCCCACCCACTCAGAAAACCAAGACGAGTTTGCCTGGTAGAGCAAGGGGCCTCACTGGCTGCAGGCTGTTACTACATGTGTCGTGACTGACACCACAACCAGGTATGTCATGAGAAAACCTTTGACAAGCTGGATGCCAGCTCGTCGTTCCTTGGATTTCTTCCTTCACTTTGCTTTCTGTAGCTAAAAACCGCCATTGAAAATAAGGTTATGTAGGTAGAATTTTAATTATGCCTTAAGAAGTTAGGATTGTGTCCTTTTATAAAAATGATAACCCTACAGAGGTCCCTTTCATAGCATTAACCTGTGGTCGTGTGAATGGGTACTCAGTCATAGAGCCCATCTCTTTAGAAAGCAAGTCATTATACAATCAGACAACTTTAAAGTTGGAATGAAGTTACCACCATCTCAATTAGGAGTAAGGGGAGAGTATAGTCTGTAGGAGTTATGCGACTTTCGAAGGTAACTCAGATAGCTGGTCATGCAGCCAAGCTTACAATGCTGGCTGCGCTCTTTCAACATATCAAGAGTCTTCTGGTATGTGACACAAGCAAACAGCAAACCCATAGCCTCCAAAGAAAGATCTTAGATTCATCAGATATGTTTGTATGCATATGTGTGCATGTGTGTGTGTGTGAGAGAGAGAAAGAGACAGACAGACAGAGACAGAGACAGAGAGGCAGAAAGGCAGAAAGAGAGAGGCAGAGATAGAGGCTGACAGGGAAACAGAAAGAGACAGAGAGAGGCAAAGAGACAGAGAAGCAGTGAGGCAGAGAGACAGCAATAGACACAGAAACAGAGAGAGACAAAGACAAAGGAAATAGTAATGCCTTGGGTTACTGGTTATATAGTCTCTCTCAACTACTTGTCATTGTAGCCTGAAAACACCTAAAAATCACAGGAACAGGAATGGCTGCGCCCCAATAAAACTGTTAATAAATATAAAAATGTGAATTTACAGCAGTTTCATGTGCTATGAAAATTTATTATGTTTTGAGGGTTTTTTTTTTTTCAACAACATAAAACCCATTCTTGGCTCTTAGTGGACTGTATTTTGCCTAGGACAATAGTTTATCTGGCATAGGGTAATAGAACCAGCCCAGGAGAGAATGAGGTGTGGACTCTGTCCTCCACTCGGGCTCTCTGACCTTGTAGCTGACTCTACAAGTTCACTTTTCCTGTTCAAGGGTTCTGTCACCCTACACTGTGAAATTAGTCACTGCGTGTCTCATCCCGAAACATTGCTTATTTCTTAAAGTCAATATAATTCTGAGGCTTGTTTAGAGTACCGTCATAAATGTCATGGTGAGGACTGGAGCAAAAGTTGCTTCAAACACGACTCTGTGACTTCAGCTCGGTGGCTATGGTAAAAAAGGAAGCACTTCCGTTTGCCTGTAAACAACTGTCTGAAGGAATTTGTTACATTCCCTGAGTCAGCTGGAATCTCTGGACAGGCCTGATTGTTTAGCTTACTTACAGCCAATCTTTCTTTCCGACTGGCCCTGTGTATGTATGTCAGTAGGTCAGAAGGCCCTCTGGGTGAGAGAAAGCAAATGAAGACCACTGTTTTAACCTGGATACAGGCGGTGGGGGTAAGTCTCAGCCAAGACAGAAACGCTTTTCCCCTCTGCTGTGGTTTGAAGTGTTCCCTTTACAAACCTTTTTGAAATGTTATTGATGATGTGATAGTGTTGGTAGATTTAGTGTCTAACTGGTAGTGAATTAGGTCATGAGGTCTCTTGCCTTATGATGGTCTGCAGTGTGGAGAATGGGTAAGTTAGCATGGGAGGAGTTCACCAAGAAAGGAAAGTCTCTCTCTACATCCTTTCTTTGGCCTCTACCCTCTCTGTGTCACATAGGTTCACCTGCCCTTCTACACAGGATGACACAACGTTTGTAAAACTTCAGAACCATTAGACAAGTAAAAACTTTCCCAGTCTCCCCCAGGTTTCTATAATAGTTGATAAAATTGACTACGATGTGTTTTGTTTATGTTGGTGTTGTGTTTGGCGATGTTTTGGTTCCTTGACCCTCAGACAAAAAGAGAGAGGTGGCTCTCTCAAAGCCAGGAGAAGGCACAATGACTTTGGCTCAGAGCCACCACAGAAGAACTGTGAGAGGGTCCCAGGAGCCATAATCCAGACCTCTTCCATATATGAAGTCTCCAAAATCAAATAATAATGTTTGCACTAATATAGATACCATACAACATGACAACTTCTTAAAATCACGGACAGTGATGCAGTGTGGGGCCTATTAACTATAGTTATCAAAACTTTGAGTTACAAGTGACAGAAACCAAATGCAAGGTGAGAGCAACATATAAGGAAATGGCCCCATCGGCTTTAACTTCTGAACCAGCCATAAGTATGCCACCGCTTACACATGTCTTCCCTCTCTGCCTTTCTTTGTGTTGACATCACGTGTCCTGTGGAGAGACACACAAGCTCTAGCCTTCCTAGGCTCTTAGACTCCCGATAGCTCACAGTCTCAAAAAGGAAGAGATTTTATCTCCACCTCTATCTCAGTAGACAAGATTTTTGGTCCTTGGTTCAGACATTGCTCACTGTCAGACCCACCAATGGATTGGAAAAGACCCTTTTGGAGGTGGATTTTTAGATTCTCAGTGGACGGCATGGAGCAAACAATGGGAAGTTGTGTGTGTGAAGGAAGGAGGAATAGATGCAAGGCTAAAAGCTGTGCCTGCACCGATTGGTTCCTGTATCTCATAAGAATGCGGCTTTTGAAAACAGTAAGCATCTTAGAACCCACCCTGTGAGTGATGAGGTGATTCTGGATAATTCTTTCCTCCCTCATTCCCGAGCCGTCAGTCTTCCCCAGTGAAGACCTGACATAGTACAAATGACAATGTATGGGTTGATGCTATTGTGAGAGTTTGGTGTAAGACTCAGCTCTCTTTTTGCTCACTACACTCTTTGATTTCTACCTTGTGTTTCTACCAGGAGTGACACACCAAGGAGACATTTACTAGTTGTGAATTCCTAGACTGTGGACTTCACAGCACCCAAAGTTGTAGAGGGAAAAAAAAAATGTATCCTTTAGAAGCTACCCAGTCCTAAGTATTCTGTAAAGAGAGCACTAAGCAGGCTGCACTGGCTGTGGCTCCTGCAGAGTCTCACTTCCACTGAGTGACAGGGATATGTGCATTCATCATCCCCTGCCCTTAGAAGAAGTCGGAATGCCAAGTCCTTGATGCCAGGGCCAGAGTCACTGTTCCGCAGGGGGCTGCCTTCCCTCAGCACACAGGACCATCGCTTTTAGCACAACTCAGGTCTTCTGACTACTCAAAAGCATGAAGCTAACAGACAGAGCCTTATGTGGTGCTAAGGACAGAGTCAAGTACAGCGTTAGACATCTATAATCCCAACACAGACGCCTGCGGCTTTTCCTTTAGAAGAGATGGGAAGCCAGGGGTGTGGAGAATTAAGGTTTTGATCCTGCTCCCTCCTCCACGCCTCCTCCTCCCTCTTCTTTTGGTGTTTTTGCTGGACACTGTGTTCCACGATGCAGTTTAAACTACCCCTAAATTCAAAATCCTCTTGCTTCAGCCTTCAAAGTACGGGGCCTATTGTCATACACTGCCATTCGCCAGCCTGTCAATTGAGCTGTTTGACTTTTAATTGGCACATACCATTATATGTATTCATTGAGTACACGTGTTATTTGGAAATGTATAGACCATAGAATGACTGGCTCTACAGTGTATTGCCTCGGTTTTGTGGTGAGAATGTTTTATATTAACTGCCACTGTGGTTATACCATGAATGTATTCTTCTCTTACAACTGAAATCTTGTTCCCTGTAGTCAACATTTTCCCACCAACCCCATAGCCTGGCATGTATACTCTAAGCCCTCTTGCTCTATATGAGCAGTAGTTTTAGATTCTACATAGGAATGAGGTCATGTATTTGTCTTCCAGTGTCTGGCTTATTTCACATAACCCAATGCTCTCTGGAGTCATTCTTGTTGTCCAAGTCTTTCTGTAACTGAATAGTATCTCACTGGGCCCGTGTACCACATTTTTATTAGCCACACAGCCATGATGAACCATTAGACTACATTTTCGATATAGCAAATATTTTTGCAAAAAACACAGGATATCTCTTTGCCATATTGACTTTATTTACTTTTAATATACAACTGGTAGTGAGAGAGCTGGGTTATCTGATATGTGTACTTTTAGGTGTTTGAGGAAACTCTATAGTGTTTTTCCTAGTGGTTGTACTAATTTACATTTCTACCAGCAATGTGCAAGAGTCCCTCTTCTCCTGTATCCTTGGCAACACTTATAAATTTTATCTTTGCAGAGTAGCGGTTCTAGCAAGGAGGTTGTATCTCATTGGCATTTTGACTTCCAGTTTCTCAATAAACATGATGCTCAACATTTTTAAATGCACATAATAGGCACGAGTGTTTTTTCTTTTGATAAATAGGCATTCTATCATTTATCCTTTTTGAGCCATACCCGTGTGTTACTAGGTTGCATTGTTCCTTATGTATTTTGAGCATTAAGCCCTCCTCTGATGCATAATTAGTAAATATTTTCCCATCCTTTAGATTTGTTTCTCATTACTCTTTATGCTTTTTCATTCTTCTGGAATCCTATTCGTCAATCCTTTCATTATTCACTGGCACATTTTGAAGAGAGGTGCTGTGACTTTAAAGAGATGTGCTGGCTTTAAAAGCGTCACCCTGCCTGTTGCGTCGGAGACATACAGTCTACAGAGGCACAGAGAGAGACAGGAGAGCAACGAGGAGGTTGGTGTGATCACCAGGGTAAAGACCTCCATTTAGGCCAGGTTGGTGCTCTAGATAAAGGTGAGAGGAAGCTGCATTTGCTCATCTCATCTAAAGACAGAGGAAGCAGGTTTCCCCAGTTCTAGCTGCTAAGTTGGATGGAAAGAGATGAGAAAAGTCAAGGATACCATCAAGGCTTTTTGTTCTGAGCAGCTGGAGTAAAAATAAACATTTGTATTTTACTTTGTCACTCACATGAAAGGGAAGTATATTTCTATGACAGTTAAAATAAGTACATGGGTACTTTGAAGTATGATTTTAAAACTGTCTTAAACTAAAGCCGTGAACTTTTATTGTTCTGCCTATGCAAGCAATGTAAAAAAAAATGCATGCATGCATATTTTTCAGAATACTAAGATACAATAATATAATATATGCATACACACACACACACATATATAGATGTGCAAAACAATGAATTCTTTTCTGTTTCATTTTATAAATGATTATGTGTCCAGGAAGCAGAGTAAAGCTTTTTGGAGATGCATGTAACAAGGGTTGCTTATTAATTTCATAATTTAACACATTGAGCTAGTTGGTTAGCTCACAGGGCCATAGCTGGTAGTCACTGCACCTCTATTCAAAAGGATGCAGCTAAAGCTGGATGGTGCAGTAAGATGAACCTTGGTCCTGCAGTCGGTGCATGGAACTGACCCCTCTCAACCTCAGACTCTCCAGCAATTCCTTTCATTGCTTTGGACCTTGGTCTCACATCTTATAAGTGAAGGTAACAGAAGCTAGTGTCACAGATTCTTAAACAGCATCTGCACTCCAGGTGTCCCCGATTACCAGTGACCTCCACTGGGAGCACTTTAGTTAAACAAATATTTGGTCCCAGCTGTACTCCAATTTATGTACTTGTTCATATTCTTCTTTGCTGTAAACAATTGGTTACTTTATTAGATATGGCACTTGTGGGCAAAGGTTGAAGCCACTGAGCTTAATCTGTTACAACTGTTAAATTAACAAGGAACTTTTGTTACATGTGTCTCCAAAAAGCTTTATTCAGTTTCCTGGGCACACAACGACCTGAGCATCAGAAATGAGCAGAATAAATCGAGGCACTGTAAATCTATCATTGCTCCTGATAAAACTTAATTTAAAATATATTCCAAAAAGGTATTTTTCACATTTGAAGGGTATAACCTCAGATTATTAATTTATTATGGTATTTTACTTTGAGACAGGATCTTATGTGGCCCAGGTTGGCCTGGAACTCATTTTGTAGCCAAGAGAGATCCTGATTCACCTACCACCACCTCACAGTTGCTAGGATTATAGGCATATGTCTCCGTGATCCATAGCAGATCCTTTAAAATAACAGCAATGAATAAATAGATATATAAACAATGAAGAAACAGGATGGCATTGTAAGACTAGATAACCAGATAACCCTAAACTCTAGACACTGGTCTGTCCTAATTATTTAGGCTTGTGGTGCAAGATGTCAGAATCCTTCTTTCCTTGGATGAAAACATTGGATGCCTTCACGTCTAAAAAGTCTTTGTGCTTAAGCATTCAATGAGATTATGAATGTCTCCCTGGAAACTGTTGGCTCTATTAGTAGGGAATATATATTTACATGTTTTATTTTAAACATTGCCGTTCAGTTTTGGTAGGCTGTAGCTATTTGAAGCTATCCATGCACTCTATTAGAAGTGAGAAATTGTATTTAATTATCAATTAAGAAGTCATCCATCGTATGTGACTGACTTAGAGCAAAAATAAATAAATAAATAAATAACACATACATACACACACACACACACACACACACACACACACACCGTGTAGACAGACATTGTTACAATGCCACTAAAGGGAACAACCATAGCACATAGGGCATGGATGTTGCTTGAGACCTGAGCATAATCCTTAGGTCTTGAGCAGAATGAGACAGCTGACTTCCTGTAGCCTGAAGAAGAATGAGCGCTTGCTGGTGAGCGTGCAGTATACAGTGCTCAGGATGGGCTGACAGAGACACAGGCAAGTAATGGAAGTGGGGAAGACAATCACAAAGGAAGCAACGGAATCTGAACAAATCAGAGACTCTCTAGAAGATAAGCCAGTTTAAGTTCTCTGCGTGAATAATCAGTCTGTCAACCGCATCCTCTACCTGCTCTCCTGTAGTAGGAATCACTTCATTGTCTCTGATAAAAGCCAGAAAGGGAAATACTCTGTAACAGCTTCTATGTGAATTCAGGCTTCACCGATGAGAAATCTCAGGTCCACAGGTGGATTTGGGACTAATTATTAGGAAAAATTTCAAGTCAATTTGCCTCACAAGAGAGGAAAAGACAAAAGAAGTTCTAAAGATTTTAACTACACCCAAATTAATAATTCCCCTGGAAAATTACCAAGAATACCTTCTTGAGATTTTGGATTTTGTAATCTACCAGCTGTTTAATGAACTACTGGAGTCTATAATCCAGGAGTAATTTAATCTGTGTAGCTTTGAATTGGAGGACTCTTTTCTAATTGTCTTTTCTCTACCTAGCCACCCTTTACTAGGCACTCACTGAAAGTCAGACTTTACATGCACAATCTTCTCCTCTCACCTTTAATACTATGTTCTTATCTCCATATTCAAATGAAGGAAACTAAAGCCAAACCTTTTTCCTAAAAACCAAACTGCAAGTTTATGGAAGACGTGTAACTTAAGGCTGGGATTTTCTAGTAGCAGCTTCCAGGCCTTCTTCAAGACCCTGACTTGCCTCTGTTAGCAAATGTACACATCACATGAGCATGTGGACCCTAACTGGCTTCTCTACCGTGTGCCCAGCTCACCTTAGGAGTGGGAAAGTAATGATACTTTCAAACAAAGCATCCACGTGTTACATTATCTCCCACACACACTAGAAACACTTAGAACCAGCCCTTAGGCTTAATTAACAAGAAGTAAACTATACAACTTTCCAAATGATATCTGGACTCATGTATATTTATAGTGAGCTCATATATTCATTTATCCCTAGAGCTGTATAACCTCAAAAGTAAACTAATTAATTCCTTGTATTGTCAAGCGAAACATTGACACTTTTCTTCTGTGATCGTCTGTTCCTAACATCCTTGTTCTGAAATTTGTAATGATATAAAGTCTTAGGTGATGGTTCTTGAGTTGTGTTGACTTTCATGCTAATTATCTAACTGGTGGAAAAATGTGTTCCATCTCCTAACTCACATAGTCTAATAGACGTGTCAATCTAACACAGTCATGGCACGAGTGCCAGCTGTTTTTGAAACATTGATCTGTTATCTCAGCAAGATGAGCCTCCCATTTTCCTTAGTGTACTTGGTCATGTGTAACTAGGTCTTAAAGTACCATAAGTTTCCTTGAGGCACAGACCCATGCAATTATTTTCATCGTAAGTCTTGCCCGGATGAAATAATTAAACATGAAAAGTTGCTGCACCCCAGTGAATCCAGTTTATAAAAGCGTGTCTAATGAATGAGATAGGGCAGATGCAAGTGATCATTATGTAGAAAAGGCCATTGAGATTAAGAAAACTGACTCCTTCGGTGTGTGGGTGCCATAGAAGGCATTCATACCAGAAAGCTGGAAATAATCATTTTTCCACCTTACCTTGTTGTTTATGCTTTGTGCATCCCTCCAAAACATCTTCCTAGTAGGATGAACTCAGTCACAGGATGATAGCAAACTGCTTGCACCAATGTGTCCCTGCCACTGGCTACTTAATAACAAACCACTCTGGACTTCATGGTGCAAAGCAATGATCATTTTATTATACTCATGAATTATGTAGGTCAGGAAATCAGACACAGCCCAGCGGTGACTCCTCTGTCTGTTGTGTAATGTCTAGGGTCTCAGCTGTGAACAGTCAAAGACGTGGGGTCTGGAATCATTCTTAGTGTTTGTTGAGGACGATGTCAAGAAGCTGGACTTCTTGGCAAAGGCAGTTCTACAAATGCTCTCTGCAAGGCTCGCCTCTGAGGCCTCTGAATTCTGGGGAGAAGCATGCAAGAACACATGAGATCTTAGAGGATTTTAGATGCGCCTGAAGCATCGCTCATGTGCATACGTGGGCCTTCTCTCGTCTAATTTTGGCACCCTTGCAACAGTTCACCTGGATCAGGGAAGGGCTTGACTTACTTCTTAATGGGAGAAGAATAAGAACATGTTACTAGAAGTTTAGTCAAATTGACAGTGATTGCTGGTCAGCATTCTGCCCTGCTCAGAATTCCACAATGCTGTTGCAGAGGCAAGGGCAAGCGTGGTGTCAACTGTGATCCCGGAGGAAAAGGAGAGCTACCAATATTGACGAATGGTGATGCTTGTGACCACTTGAAAATACTACCTCCGTGATGAAATGTGGATGTTTTTTTCAAAGCTAGTTTTTATAATTATTTGAACCAGTTCATATATGTCTTCGGTTATCCAGCAAATATGCTTGATGGGCACTGCATGTAACATAAGAAGCTGGATCTGGGTGTGTATACAGCCTACCACAAAAGGCAGGAAATCACTTGGAATTGCAGTGTATGGCCTTTTCCATTATTTTTTTCTTTACCTCCCGCAGCCACTTACTATAGTTTGCACACCCTACTGTTAGTCAAAACCCTGACGTCATAGTCATCACATAGGTCCCCTTTTGTAATCTGTGATATGGTGTAGAGTGTGTAGCTATAATTAATATGGAATTGCATGTAGATACTATTAATTGAACAGTGTCCAGATTAATTTTATTATTTCTTAAATCATTTCAAACAAGAGTTATCTTGCCGGGCGTGGTGGCGCACGCCTTTAATCCCAGCACTCGGGAGACAGAGGCAGGTGGATTTCTGAGTTCGAGGCCAGCCTGGTCTACAAAGTGAGTTCCAGGACAGCCTGGGCTATACATAGAAACTCTGTCTCGAAAAACAAAAAACAAAAAACAAAAAAAAAAAAAAAACAAGAGTTATCATACATCATTCTTTGATAGATAGCATGGTCATTCCTATTTTCATTTATTTAAAAGACATATAGATATTAAAAGTACAAGTACTGGATAAATCCAGGCATAAAGCAGCTTATTTTTCAAAAGCAGAGCCTATTGCTACACTTCAACAATAAAAAGAACTAAAACCAGTGTGAGATCTGCTGAGGGACAGTTTATAGTTTGGTCTATAATGGAAAAATCATTGTACAAATTGTCCAACAATCCTGATGCCCTATGAGAAACAGTGGAGAGAAGGCAGGCTCTGGGACAGGCTCAGAGGTGACAGGGTGCATTTAATTTGCTTGTAGTTTGACATCAGGGATGCATCTGTGCATCCTTACATGTAACAACTTTAAATGTCCACCCTTCCCTTCCATCTAGCTCTAGACAGCACCTGGTACTGTAGAACAGTGCATACTAGCTGGCCTGGGGACTGTGGGGATTCCCCTGTCTTTGCATCCCGTCTTGCTGTAATAATGATAGGATTACAGACTAGGAATGTAATCATGTGTGTTTTATGTTTGGCTTGTCATAGGTCCTAGGATCCATTCCTCAGAGTTGTAAAGCAAGGGCTTTGAACACTGAGCCATCTCCCAGCCTTGGGGAAATTTCTTCATGGGTGACTCTGGCTATGTAGAAAATCGCTGCAAGCTTAGTTAATTCAGGCACTAAATTGTGCTGCAGAATGCTCCAATGAAAACTCTCTAAATTATGGACAACTTGGTAAAAGATCAAGGCACTTCATTTAAACAATTTACCTAATTACCTATTTAAAGGCATCTAAAAAGAGATAGAACCAAATGAACCCGTTGGAAGCATAGACTAGAAATACAGGAATATCATTAACATGTGTTTAAATAAATGTGTACATGGCAAAAACCATACAGCAGCATGGATAAGCTTCTTCATCAACATGTATTCAAATTATGAGAAAACCCATCTCAAAGTTTATATAAGACAACTACTTGTCCAGTTTTCTGTCCTGGCACATCTATGTTGAATAAAACCTGTAAGTGTAGGCTTATGATCATAGTCGTAAATTTGCTAAAACGGGTACCTCTTCCCTAGGTCTGTCAAACAAGGTCAATCAGTTACAGCTTAGGGCTTAAACTCATCTATGGCTGAGTCAGAAGAAGTTAACATAGATTCTACCAAAAGCCACATGCAATGCTGGAGATAAACATTGTAACAATGACTTTGCCTACCATGATAATGAAATGTCGGTCTTTTGAGGTCTCAGTCAAGGATGTAAAACAGACTAGATACTGATTGTGCTAACAGAGAAAGTTACTGAGGTACTCAGCATTTGTCTCTCAGGAATCTTAGCTACATTGTGGCAGACAATGACTATCAGGATCATCTACTTAGTGCTTTGCAGTCCAAAGCACACACCTCTCATAGCCCAATGCTCTATTTCTTGTATCCTCCCAGAACTTTGAAGGCTGTCTCAGTCACTGTTCTATGGTAGTGAAGAGACAATGTGATCAAGGCAACTATTATATGAAAGAAATCATTTAATTGGGGGCTTGCATACAGCTTTCTAAGTTTAATCCATTATTATCATGGCAGGGAACATGGCAGCAGGCATAGCAGGCATGGTACTGAAGAGGGAGTTAAGTGTAAGTGGGCCTAGCATGGGCTTTTGAAACCTCAAAGCCTCCCTCCAGTGACATACTTCCTTCATCAAGGCCATATCTTCTAATCCTTGAAGTCTTTTCAAAGAGTTCCACTCTGTGGTGACTAAGCATTCAAGTATACGAGCCAATGGGCGGTCGTTCCGATTCAAACCACCACAAAGGCTAATCCTCTCTCCAAAACAAAATAGATTAATTATATGCGTACATTTTCATAAATATGTCTTATATATTTAAAACTCTGCGTGTAGATATAATTCTAAGACTTCCTACACATGCAGAGGGTCTATAATACACTTTGGCTGGCTTGTGTTCAAATAATGGCGATTTTTTGTTGTTTAAAGCTAGGAATTGCCTTCTTGGCAATATCAAATCCCTACAGAACTGATAATGAAAAATAACTATCTCTTTTAAAATAATTAAAAAGAAAAAAGAAAAAAAAGTTTTTCTTAGAAAAGAAAGAGAAGTCTTTCTGGGGTATACACTGTGTGTCAAGTGCTCGTCTACATCTGCAGAAATGTCTTCAGTCCTCAAAACAGTCCTTTACCGATGAAAACTCCAGACACCAAGGGATAAGGTTGAGCTCACAGGACTAGTCAACCATAGGGATTCTATCACAACTCTGTGCTGCCTGCATCAAAACCCATGGCCCTCCAGCCTCTCCCCTCAGCCTCAATCCTCTAGCCTCTCCTCTCCTCTCCCTCTCCCTCTCCCTCTCCCTCTCCCTCTCCCTCTCCTCTCCTGCCGCTGCTCAACTCAGCTTACACAGCAGTTTTCAATAAACAGTCTTACTAGCATCGAGCCTATTTCCCTCAGCAGAGTCTAGCGGCAGCCCATCCCCCTTATTAGTGTTATAAACAGTGAGGACATTCGTCCTAAAAACACCGGTGTGGGTACCCAAATTTAATGGACGGGATATGGTTGGCACATTTGGGGAGGGGGGTCCGCATCTGTAGAATACAAATTAAAATAATTTGCAAATTACAATAATTACAAAGTAAAATACAGATTGAGAAAATGGTCTTTTAAAATTAAGGTCAAATCACTTCTGGTCAAGAAAAGATAGTGTGGGATACTTAGGAGCCCAGTTTACAAAACTGCCGGAGTTGTTGTTATGGACTCAAGGACTCAAGCCCAAACACCTTTAAAGTGTATTCCTTTAAAATTCACAGAAAATTCATCTGGGATTATTTCCCTCTTTATAACCCACCCACAAGCTTAATGTTTAAAATTTAAATATTGACCTGATATTCCTTCCTATCACCAGGCCAGCTGTGTGTCTGGACTTCCCTCTTCCTTTTCATCTCCTTCCCCTCCAAAAAGTTAGAAAATTCTTATTTCAGAAAGGCTTAGGGAAAGACTAAGTCAGAACATGAGGTCAGTTTTCTGAGAACAGCTGGATACTTCATCACCCTCTCTCTTGTAGAGAGCGTGGCTTCATAAACACCCTAGGATTCTCTAAGTGTGCATACTCTGAAGCCACCATAAAGAGAGTCACTAAAAATTCCTCATTTCTAAAGCACTGACATCCTGTGTTCCCCCATATCCTGACTTCATATTCTCAGGATCTGCAATAATAACACACACGCAGGAGCACATACGTTTGTGTGCAGTTTCTACCTCATTCAAAGCTTGCTAAGACCACATGTAGCTGCTCTACATATGTTCCCTGTTATATCACAGACTCCAGCTGTGTGATATAGCACACAGCTGATACCGTCCCTTCTCAATAGTTACTGCTAGCCAACTCCCATTGAATGCCTGTGGCAATTGACTATTTTGTTAATAGAGTTAGACTCTGCCTATCAGCTGAAAAAAAGTCACTTCGTACGATTTCCATTATGCTAAAGGTCATGGCAAAGTTGTACCAGGACTTATGAAGGTTCTTTGTCAGCCAGTTCACAGTACCAGCACTTGAGGAAATCTTACACAGTTGTTGTGAACAGTTGTACTTAAAATAAAAAAAAAAAAAACTAGATTAAATTGGGAAAGTCTCTCTTTACCAACAGAGTTTAAATGCCCTCAGCATTATGTGGATGTTTTTAAGTTTTCCATGTAATAATTCAAGTTTCTAATTCTCACTGGACAGGCTGTCTTATTCCCAACTCTTCCTTAGGATCTTCTTTTTGATTATATTACCATAAGTGTTTATTCAACATGTATGATATTCATGACTACTTAGCATTGAGAGAGTTAAGTGACAGCCTAGCCAGCCCAATGCAGCCATGTTTCCTTACACTGATGAGTGATGTCCTTAATCACCGAAATTCCAAAACCGTTTACACTTCCCATGCAGCACTGAGCCTCAAACCGTTCCTTATAATAATACCTCAGAGGTCTGGGCCCTTTAGCTCCCTCAGTAACAAAGCAATGACACTAAGCACTGTATAGGACCAATCAGGCTTTCAAACTGAAAACAACTTTAGACCTAGGAGACAGTAGACCCAATGGCCATCATCACTTTTTGTTCCTCTTAGGTGAAGGAATCAGAGGCTAATGAAACTTAAACCCCTACAATAGAAATTAAATACAAAAAACTTAGTGAGTCACTATGGCCCAGGAAAGGCAGTAAGTGGTTAAAAGCTAAACCGCTGTCACAGTACTTTCATTACACGGAGATTTTAGGGACATGACATGAATTTTGGCACAGAAAATCGTGTGTAAATATCAAGTGTGCTATGGTGAAAGGCTTAACTATTTATTTTCCTACCTCAATATTAATTACCTGAGTCACATATATAAGAATGGGTGAATAGATAGAGAGAGAGATAGACAGACAGACAGATACAGACAGACAGACACAGACAGGCAGATACAGACAGACAGACAGACAGACAGACAGATAGATGAGTTCTTTTTTATATAGTTTATAAAGAAGTTCCCAACTAAAAGCAAGTTCCAAAGTACTGTGCTCTTTTATGGACTTCCAATCAGTCTGTAAAATTTTTGTAGCGCCTATCATGAGCCAGGCACAGGGCAGTTAGGAAAATGCAAATGTAATTAAGACTTTGGCCATTAGGAGCACGTGTCTTTCTAAGTTATGTCTATGCAACAACCATGCTGTCTGTACAGTAGAGTAGGGGGCTCAGAGAATGCAGTGGAATTTCACAGGAAGAAGTGAAAGCCCTTGTAATGCATATACCCCAGGGAGGAACTTAAAGAGTGTCTTTGGTAGGAATAGGCACCTGCCAAGGAATCTCTGAACCCCAAGATATCCAAACTTCCTATAGCCCTGGAAGAAGTTTCTTCTGAGTTGGCATGGCTGTGCACTGACCGCTGTTTCCTGCTTCATCTTCTCAGAGCAAATAGGAAAGGAAAATGCTTCTGCCCTTTATTGTATGTTCCTTTCATTAAATCACCCTCAGGACAACTGAGTGTTCCAGAAATAGGTGTTGGTTTAAAAAAAAAAACAAAACAAAACAAAACAGGTATTTCTGTACAATCAGAAAGTGCTTCTGCTTTGTCACAAGCATAAAGCATTCATGAAATCAATTTTCAGCGCCCACTGGATAGGGCTGATGTGTGAACTAGCTTTCTGTAGCCCATCGTCTTCATTCCAAGATGATTTGACAGGACTGGCATTTTATCACGAATACAAAGAGGATGAGCATATTCTCCTAATATATTCATTACTTGCCTCTCTGTACTGGTAAATGATATACATATGGTAATTTGAAAGACATAGTGTTCCCCATTGCTCCTTTTTATTCCTGGAACTCTGGCTGTCTTTGTAAATGCTGCAAAAATCAAAGACAAAATTACCTCAAAATTTGATTTTAGAGTCCTTTTATTCTCACTTTCTGGTACCCACACAAGAGATATTGCTTATTTTCTGTTCTGACCTGTATTATTCAATAGCATCACCCCTTCTGCTTGCAATCTTATTGTAGAACCTTCTAGAGTGACTCAAAGAAGCCATCTATTTATTCATTAACAAGCACCTATTAAAGACCTACTGTGAACCAGACACTGTACTAAATGTTCAAAACAATAAGGAGCATGGAAGGCTATGGCCCAGGCCCATTCTTGTTTTTTCGAGTTTTGTAATCATTTCTCACACGATTATAAAAATCCATGGCATCATATTAAGACAGAAAAGACTTCGGAGTGGATGCCATAAACAGAAGTAAATGAATAATGAATGACAAGCTGAGAAAATATGAGTGTTTGCCAGAACATGTGAGTCTAATTAGCAGGCATAAACTGATACGCTAAACCAAAACATGATGAGACTTATAGACCCAAAAGAACCACTTTTATAGACTGGACTTGAAAGAATCGAATTTTTAGATGGGAGTATGAAGGCAGATCTGAAGGACAGTTTTCTTAGAACTAAGTGAAAACGAGACGTTTTACTCTGCACGGACTTGATTGACTTGACGTGGCTTGAACGATCAGAATACATGTCAATTGTGATCAGTAATTTCTTCACTTGTATACTTAAAGGTGTTCACTGACCTACTGTTTTAGATCAATTGGTCTTTGCTGAAAGCAAAGGAAATTAAAGGTCTGCTCTTCTTGAATTTGTGTTCAGATGAATGGACAATGGGAGTAAATCAGTGTACGGGAAGCACCGGCTAGATAGGCACCGAGATGTAGGCTGCAAAGAAGACAAGTGGGTGGAAGGTGTCTATAAATACACATGGTTGTCAGGGCAAGCTGGCCATGCGCGTTGTGGGAGAGGATTATAGGTAGAAAACAAAATAGCTGACTGGTCTTTGCAAAAGATACTTCTGCCTAGAAAATAGCAGTAGACCACTGGATCAGGGTAAGCAAGTTACAGTCGGCAGGCTTGCCTACAAGTGTTTCTACAGTCTGACCCCTGCTTTTATAACTCGGATATCCTTGGAGCCTGTTCTCTTATATAGCCCCATGGATTATCCCATTCCACAGCAAATGCGTTCCGTGGCTGTAATCAAGTCCATGGTCTGTGGACCTGAAAATATGACAGTCTGGTTTCCATTTATATAATTGTTCTGTTATCGTCTTTATTCTTACTGGATGAGGTCTTGTTATGCTGTCCTACTTGACCTGAACTCCTAGGTTTCAGCAATCCTGATACCATCAGCCCTCAGAGTAAGCTGCATCCCATTTCTGCCTTATTTTTATTTTTTTATTTTTTTTTACTAGCTCTATGAATTCACACCAACAGTTTCTAGAATCTCTTTTAAAGCTTACCTGATAATGATGCTGATACTGGTTAAAATAATGTAATAAATGCTTCTTTTGTTACTTTATATGAATCGCCTGGCATTTAATGCTTTTGTTACTTTATATGAATTACCTGGCATGGGGATATGGGGTGCTGTTATCATTCCATTTTATAGATGAGAAAACTGAGTACACTGAGATAAAGTAACTCAGTTATTGCCATAAAGCAAGTAAGTGGTGCCATTAAGGTATAAAATCAAACAACCTAGTCAGAAACACTATCCATATCTGTCTTCAGTGTTTATTTCTTTGCAGCTCCATCATCTTCATAGACACACACCCTACTTAAAACTGCCTGTCCATAATTTCCACAAGCAAGCACCTTGAGCTAGAACATTCGGGGACTGTTTGAAAGTAAATTTTGCTATTATTCCTTCAGCAGCATTTAAATTTTGAAAGAGATTTCCAAGTGATTTCCTCTTGGGCTTCATTTAGAGGCATTGAATAAAGTAATTAGCACCTTTGAGGATGCCCCTTGACATCTTAGTGTTGGGCACCTGTAATGATAGCACATGGGAGTCTGAAGCAGAAGGATTTCAAGTGAGTGGCCAAGCAGGGGAAAGAGGGGGGGGGGAGGAAGAGAGAGAAGAAAGACTCCCACTGCCTACTCTGGCAGGCTGTTTCTTTAACTCTCTGAATGTACTCACTATTAAATACACTAAATTGTTCTTCAGCTCCTCCTTCGCTGTGAATCTATGCCTTTAAAACTAGCGCAGTTGTCTCCTTTGCCTGCGCATCCTGAGTCTCTATACACCTTTAGCATTCTGACACAGGATTCTCAAATGATGGCCACTAAAACCCCAGATACGCTGGGGACAAATCCGAACCAATCGATCTCAATATGCATTAGCATAAATTAGAATTATCTAGGGATGTCAGTTCATCCTAAGCACCTACAAAGTCCTATTCTTGACACTTAAGTATAATTAACATCTGTGAAAGGTCTCTGGTTTTCAAGTGTCTTGCAAGACTCTTGATTTTTATTTAGTAAGCTTCTAAAAGTTGCTTGTCTTTAGATGTGCAGTGAATGGAAAAGATAAACATTTGAGGCTTGCCCTTTTCCTCTTTCTGACTAAATGCGGGTCATAAAGTCGAGCCACAGATACAGCAAGCCCCCTCACACAGATGAATAAAGATAGACCTTGCCCTCATGGAAGAGATCGTATAGAGTTATTCCAAACTAACTTCACAATCTCCATAACTACATTTGGTATTTCACATCTGTCTTGTGCTTTTTTGAAATGTGGATTAGCAGACAGTGCCTCCGGCGCTCATGATGAACATAGGGTAATACAGCAGCCCAGAGCCATGGCACCCAAGTATGACTTGGATGTGATCCCACTTGGATGTGATCCCTAAGGGATAGGATAAGGACACTAGATCAAATTTGGATCAAAGAAGGAGAACTGGAAGTAAAAGAGTTGAGAATAACACCCAGCCCTGCATCTGCATCTGTTTAATTGGTCTTTTCTCCACCCATTTTAAATATGTCAAAATTTTGTAAAGATCCATTCAAATTTGCAAAAGACAAGAAAACCAAGAAGGATGACCATCATGTGGATACTTCATTCCTCCTTAGAATAAGGAACAAAACACCCATGAAAGGATATAGGTACAGAGACAAAATTTAGAGCTAAGATGAAAGGATGAACTATACAGAGACTACTCCATCTGGGAATCCATCCCATCATCAGCCACCAAACCCAGATACTAATGCACATGTCAGCAAGATTCTGTTGAAGGGACCCTGATATAGCGGCCACTTGTGAGCCTATGCCAGTGCCTGGCAAACACAGAAGTGGATGCTCACAGTCAGCTATTGGATGGAACACAGGGCCCCCAATGGAGGAGCTAGAGAAAGTACCCAAGGANCTNNAGGGGGCTGCAACCCTGTAGGTGCAACAACAATATGAACTAACCAGTACCCCCTGAGCTCGAGTCTCTAGCTGCATATGTAGCAGAAGATGGCCTAATCAGCCATCATTGGGAAGAGAGGCCCCTTGGTCTTGTAAACTTTATATGACCCAGCACAGGGGAAGGCCAGGGCCAAGTAGTGGGAGTGGGTGGGTAGGGGAGCAGGGGGGGGGGATAGGGAACTTTCGGGATAGCATTTGAAATGTAAATAAAGAAAATAATAAGAAAGAAAGAAAGAAAGAAAGAAAGAAAGAAAGAAAGAAAGAAAGAAAGAAAGAAAGAAAGAAACAAAGAAAGAAACAAAGAAAGAAAAATAATAATTTTTCATGGAGTGAGGACAGAAAATAAATGTCAGATTCCCAGCAGTAAATAAATAAAATTTTTTGGACATATAATTAACTTTCCTCAATCTCAACGTCTTCATCCTAATACACTCAATGATGCTGTAGTTCGACACTGTCCATTTAATGACATGGTCATGGTCAGCACAGCTTCATGTGATCGCTCTTATCTTTAAACATCTGCATGATGCTTCTGTTAGGCTTGCATCCTGTTAGCTGTCACACCAAGTCCCATTATCCAGGGACTTAAGCAAATTAGAAGTAATCTTTTTTTTCATGCATTAAAGACTCAGAGGCTAACAATCTCTGGTTGATAAAGCAGCAAGAGAGGGCATCAGGGAATCAGCTCCTTGAATCTTCCTTTGTGAGCATCCTGGTTCCCAAGATAAGATCCCCACATTCAGCTTCAAATTTGTGCTCCAGGAAAGAAAGTCAATAGCATAAAACAGCAGAATGCCAAAGCCAGCTAAAAAGCTTTGCCAAAAAATTCCCTCAGAGCATTTGCTTAAGAATACTGATAGACATTGCCTCACAAGGCTGTCGTGCATGTGGCTACTTATTTAGTCCGGTTCACTGATACACTGAGCAGAAGGAGGAGGCTCCTCTTGGGGATGAAAAGGTAGAGGAAGGGATATTGGATAGGCAGATGGTATTACCTTCACATGCTCAATGTGATGTAATGTAATGTTCAAAATGAATATGTCTAGCAAGGTTACTGGGCATCAGAAGAGGCTCTCAGCAACAAATGGTGGCAGGCAATCCCAGATGGATGACTGCCTTGGATTTTTCTGCTTTGCATTAGTCATTAAATATGACTCCTCACTCCTTCCTCTGTTTTACCAAATCTAAGTCTTTCCAGGACAAGATTGTGTTTTACATATATTCTTTATCGTCCTCTGGGAAATGATAGGTATATCAAGTAAGGGCTCGCTTTTGGTAAAGGGGATGTAAACCTGAACTATTCAGTTGGAGTCCAGTGAAAGGGCAGCAGACAAAGGAACATCAGAGTTACTACAGATCCCACTTTCTCAGGAATGAAAAGCTCCTTTGAATGGTGTCTAAATCATCCAAAATGCCACAAAACAATTGATGATAAAATTGGTGGATGGACATAGAGTCTGAATGTTTCTCAAAGCTCTTAAGTGTTCAAAGGACTTAAGAAAAGACAGGGGATAAGGGATTTGCCTGGAGTAGAGTGTTTCAGGCAGAATAAAGAACCCCTTTATCTTCATTTATTAAGTTGAACAGAACGAATAAGAAGCGATCCATCTCCACAAAAAAATCAAATACAATTAGTTCCTTAATGAGTTGCATCTTTTGCTCCTAACTGTAATACATATAATAATGTATTATCTCCTTTTACCCAGATAGATGTCATGAAACCATAATATTCAGAGGCAGAGAACTAAAGGTTAATTTAAAAAAAACAAAAACAAACAAACAAACAAACAAACAAAAACAACCCTCCTCCATTGTTGGTGGGACTGCAAGCTTGTAAAACCACTCTGGAAATCAGTCTGGCAGTTCCTCAGAAAATTGAACATAGTACTACTGGAGGATCCAGCAATACGTCTCCTGGGCATATATCCAGAAGATGTTCCAACTGGTAATAAGAACACATGCTCCACTATGTTCATAGCAGCCTTATTTATAATAGCCAGATGCTGGAAAGAACCAAGATGTCCCTCAACAG
>NC_034600.1:56822898-56824327 GCF_900095145.1 Mus pahari
AAGGGGTCTGCAACCCTGTAGGTGGAACAGCAATGTGAACTAACCAGTACCCCTAGAACTCATGTCTCTAGCTGGATATGTAGCAGAAGATGGCCTAGTCAGCCATCATTGGGAAGAGAGACCCCTTGGTCTTGCAAACTTTATATGCCCCAGTACAGGGGAACACCAGGGCCAAGAAGGGGGAGTGGGTGGGTAGGTGAGCGGGGGTGGGATGGGGGGTGGAGGGTATAGGGGACTTTGGGGATAGCATTTAAAATGTAAATGAAGTAAGTACCTAATAAAAATTGGAAAAAAAAAACCCACAGGTCTATTAGAGGAGAAAGTTATATTTTTAAAGCTTATAGTATTATTTTTCCAAATTAATTTTTAAAATAGTATTTTCATGTATTTCTTGAAATATATTCTAGATTACTTAAATAATTGATAATGGACTACTAAGAAAAAAAGTATACGGTAATATTCAATATACAAATTAGCTTCAGTAAATATCACTTTTGAGTCATTATTTCCACTAAAATGTCTCTTACATTGAAATTATTCTATGAAATATGAAAGTTAGAATATAATGGACACCTTATTTTGTTACTTAATCATGACGTAATGCTTTGTCTCCTTTTTATATTTGAAGTACAGATGCGTCTTTAACATCCTAGGAAAGCCATGTGGATGTCATGATCTGGCTTTCTTTGTTCAGATAATATACTAGATTATTTTCTTTCTTCTGAACATCTTAAATTCCTAGATGAGTTTTTTTCTTCAATTTTAAATGCTTCTGAAGCAGGACTCATTTTATTACGGACATTTCTTGAAATTACATAGAGTTGAGTAAATATGAATATGCCAGCATACTTCTAAATAGACTCCCTGTGGGCCCTTTAAGATGTTTCAAAAGTATACCATGCAAAATTCAACTCAGAAGACCGGTGTTCTCTCACACCCCTATACCTATCCTGCCCCCTGTGATTTTTTTTTTAGCAGTCTTCTTCATCTGGTAAGAATATTTCAATATATTTTTTATTATTTTGGATTTGGAGCACATCATATAATTTAGGTATATTATAAATTATTTAGAAGATTTTTTTTCTTGGTAATAACAATAAGAGTTTTAGTTAGGATTTCTATTGCTGTAAAAAGAACACTATGACCAAAAGCAACTTGGGAACTGTCTTAGTCAGGATTTCTATTCCTGCACAAACATCATGACCAAGAAGCAAGTTGAGGAGGAAAGGGTTTATTCAGCTTTCACTTCCATACTGCTGTTCATCACCAAGGAAGTCAGGACTGGAACTCAAGCAGGTCAGGAAGCAGGAGCTGATGCAGAGACCATGGAGGGATGTTCTTTAAAGGCTTGCTTCCCCTGGCTTGCTCAGCCTGCTTTCTTATAGAATCCAAGACTACCAGCCCAGAGATGGTCCCACCCACAAGGGGC
>NC_034600.1:56824777-56836857 GCF_900095145.1 Mus pahari
TAGCACACACCTTGTCTTCTCAGCTCCAGCTGCCTGTACTTCTTTGAAGTCATAGAATAGTTCTTCATGACATGAATCTAAATATGCAGTTAAATCATAGAACTTATTCTTAGCAAGGAAGGATGTACTGAGGCATCTGGTCAAATGGGGAGACCGCCTTGAGAAAGACAATGGTTCTCCTGCTGAATTTCTAGGAATAGCCAACAAAGTGGGAGTCCTGACAGGTGAGACCAGCAGTGTGCTCTTTCATATCCTCTTTCAATTACTCTCAACTCTTCCTTATTTTTTGGATCCCATGTAAAATTTTCTATAAAGAAAAGAAGTTATACTATGTTTTGAAACAAAATGTCTTGGATCTCGAGGAAAGTTTTGTCTCCTTTTCAGACTCATTGGAAGCCTGTCATTGAATGAAAAGATATCGTTGAAAACATGAGGCCTTTCAACCAACCACCGACTCTCCCCAAGCCTCTTTTCTTCATGACTAGAATGAGAATAATAGTGTATATCTGTATCTTCTAACACCCGAGAAGATTTAAAAGCAGTGTGAAGCCAGCCTCCTCGCCCCGCTGCCTGACAGGGTCCCTCCCACATGAGAAGAGCGATCCAGGAAGCAGGTGACAGCAGATGAGGTAGTCCAGAGGAGAGACGGGAGTATAACAGGAACTGGATCTATCTGGTTCTGGATACTAGATCTAGGTTGGTTGTAATGACATTGGGAGCTGTGACTGATGGGTTCTCATCCAGATGCCACCTTTCTCAGTATCTAGAGCAGTGGTCTCTAACAATGACTAACATGGATTCCCAAGAGAATTTGATACCGAAATCTCACTCCCTGTCTCTCTCTCTCCCTCTCCTTCTCCCCTTTTCCATCCTTTTACTTCTCCCTCTGCCCTTCATCCTCCTCCCTCTCCCTCTCCCTCTCCCCTGCCCCTCCCTCTTCCTCCACCTTTCTTTCCATTCCTAGTGATCAAAATCAGAGCCATCCACATGTTCCAATATTAGTTAGGCACGCTTTCTGCACTGAGGTACATCATCAGCCCTAGAAATACTTACTGCCATGAATGAATCATTACTGGCATGTATGTGATCAAGGCAGAGCCACCATGGTCCATGAGTTCTGTTAAATACCTCACTCTAAACATGCCAGCACCTCCATATAACAACATTAACAGCTGGACACGTCACTCATGCTGACCTTGAGAAACGCTACTTTTAGAGACTTTGTGACATGGGTGCCTCTCCCCATCATTGATTTCCTCTTCATCTGGTAACCTGGAAATTCTTCAGGTATCTTTTGGTCTGGTTCTCTGTAGGCTTTCTTTGTTCCTTTGTCCCTCTCTTCATCCCTTCTTCATGACTTTTTCCTTTCACTGACTTCACTAAAACAAGATTCTTTTGTTTTCTTCACTAACTAGTACATTGCTTCTTTCCCGACTCTTAAAGGCAACAGAATAGAGCTCTCTAAGGGAAAATAACATAAAACTTGAAACCACATGAAATTGCATTTGTATTTGTGTAGACATGCATGGATTGTCCTCTAGGCCAGATTCAAAGGCAAAAACAAACAAAAACCATCCCTTACCCCAGTGTTACAGATAGTTAGGGGGACTGGACTGTGTAACATCAATCCCAAGAAATATCTTAAATAAGTACTCCCAGGTAGGGCTGTCCTTTAGAATGCAAAATCTAGAAGGAGTCTTAGTCGGTGTTCTATTGCTGTGAAGAGACACTATAACCAAGGCAACTCTTATTTATTTATTTATTTATTTTAAAAAAAGCATTTAGTTGGGACTGGCTCACAGTTTCAGAGGTTTAGTCCATTATCATCATGGCAGAAAGCATGCAGGTAGACACGATACTGGAAAAGTAACTCAGAGTTCTACATCTAGATCTGGCAGGCAGCAGGGAGAGAGAGACACAGGACCTGGCTTGGCCTTTTAAAACACCAAAGCACTCCCTCAGTGATGCATTTTCTCCAACCAGGCTACACCTACTCCAACAAGGCCACACCTACTCCAACCAAGCCACGCCTACTCCAACAAGGTCACACCTACTCAAACCAGGCCATACCTATTCCAGCCAGGCCACACCTACTCCAACAAGGTCACACCTACTCCAACCAGGCCACGCCTACTCCAACAAGGCCACACCTACTCCAACAAGGCCACACCTACTCCAACAAGGCCACACCTACTCCAACAAGGCCCCACCTACTCCAACAAGGCCACACCTACTCCAACAAGGCCACACTTACTCCAACCAGGCCATACCTATTCCAGCCAAGCCACACCTACTCCAACAAGGCTACAACTACTCCAACAAGGCCACACCTACTCCAACAAGGCCCCACCTACTCCAACAAGGCCACATGTCCTAATGCTACTCCCTAAGCATCCAAATATATGAACCTATGGGAGCTGTTATTATCCAAACTATCAGGGATGGCATCAGATGCCCTATAAAGGAGTAGGGCTTCCAGGCCAAACTTACTTTGAAAGGTTCTCAGATGATAATGAGATACAATGGGTTTGGGCAACATAAACAGGTTGTTTTTATAAATTCCAACCACTGGCTTGCTATCTCACCACTCAACCCTTTACCAACATGCAGATTTCAACCAAAACCACATTTTTTTTTTTGATTAGTTGAGTGAAATCTCAATTCACTGCATCTCAATTTATTGTCAGACTTTAGATCAAGTGGGAATAATTAATTATTCCCATCAAGGCAGCCCTTTGCTATCCTGTAGCCAAAATAATAAATATTGGTTGTTAGTTTTATATTCAACCTTGTTCCTCAATGTTTTAAATTATTCTGATACAGCTTTGGATGGAGAGCGAATAAGGAAAGGCATGGTGTCTGGAGCCCCAGATCTTCTCATAGAGACCCAAGAATAAAGTGGTCTAAACAACCCACTCAACAACTCTTTGGAAAACTCACCCAATCCCAGCTCTGTCTCTTGATTTACTCTCTATCCTTATGACTAAAGAGCTCAGCTGTTTATGTTTTAATAAAAATGGTTAAGAAGACCAAGCAGAGTCCAGTGCGGACTGTTTCTGAGTTATCCGGTTTACTGGCATCTACTCATGTCTACTTGGCAATAATTGAAAGTGTGGCCTTTTTGTTCCAAGGAACTTTGTCTTTGGGTAGTTGGTAGATTTATCACTTCTTGGTCTACAGCCTTTAAGTTAGGGATCAGATCCAAAGCTGCCTGGTTTTATAGGAAAAGCCTGGTTGTTTCCAAAATCATGGCCAATTAATAGAGCATTTGGGATATTTGAGATCTATTTCCATGGAGGAAATGATCTTAAAGTGAAGTTAATTGGGAGTGCAGAGAGCCAGAGATGATAAATTCAGAATTGCATAATAGATTTGGATGCTAAAGGGGCCTGTGTCATCTCCAGTCCTAAAGAGACCGGCTGCTGAAGAACGAGACTCAGAAAAATGGGTGGGTTATAAACCTGCCATGGCCTCCAGCTTTCCATGTCACATGTACATGTCACATGGCCTTTCATGACCTATATTAAAGTTCTCCAGAGAAAGAGAACCAGCGGGTTATTCTATAAATATGTGTGTCAATTTATATATATATATATATATATATATATATATATATATATATATATATATATATATATATATNTATATATATATATATATATATATATATATATATATATATATATATATATATATATAAAAGGAGTTTTTTATGGCAAGAGATTGAAGTGATGATATTACCCAAGAAGTTTGTATTCAATCTGGAGACCCAGGAATGGCAGTGAAGTAACTCATTCTACATCTCAACTGAGAGATTCCTGATGGCATAACTTTTACTTAGAGGCCAAAACCTAAGGTACAGAGTAGAGACTGGTATAATCCTGGGGGAGTCTAGGGACCTGAAAACCAAGAGCTCTCATGTGCAGTCAGGACAAAATGAATCTCACATCCACAAGATTCTTAGTTTTTCTATTCTGACCCTTTAAGGGTTGGATAGTACTCACCTAAAACAGCAACAAAAAGAAAAAGAAGAAAAATAAACAGGAAAAACCATTCTTCTATTGAGTCAAACTCCATTCTTTTCCAGTAATACCCTCAGAGATACATCAGAAATAGTATCTTACCAGCTGCCACAGTACCTTTTACCCTAGTCAAGCAAACTAGGCTATACAAAATTGAAGCCTTGGTGTCCCTGTCCATAGAAGACAGGCTTAGCTGGATAATACCCAAGTCCTCTAT
Organism: Mus pahari; assembly: GCF_900095145.1. NCBI lineage: Eukaryota > Metazoa > Chordata > Mammalia > Rodentia > Muridae > Mus > Mus pahari. The sequence continues at coordinate 56,829,017 of NC_034600.1, forward strand.
TATAGCATCTTGCCAACTATCAAAGTACCTCTTAGCCTAGTTAAGCAGACGAGGCCATACAAAATCATGAAGCCCCAGTATCCCCATCCACAGGGAGACAGGCTTAGCTGAATAACACCTTAAATTCTCAAGTATACACCAGTACTCTATGAATGCAAAAATAAGGCTTGGGACACTCTGCCTTGACCAGTTTAAGCATCAACAGAAGCTGATCACTGGACATGCCTTCAATCACAACTTACACATTCATTTATTAAATTTATTAGTTAATTCCAATTTGTTTTCTATTTTGAATGGCAAAAATTTCAAATGGGTGTCTACTAGATTTTATCAAGAAATTGATGGTTCTGTTTGGTATAAAAATATTTTGTTTTGTTTTTTTTCCAGAATATGGTCATCATTGCTAGAGATGTAAATTGAGCTAAATAGGGGTCAAGTAGCATAACTGTGATTTCATTTAAAAATAAAGATAAAATAAAATATGGCTAGATCACATAAGACGCCGTTTGGGCTAGCAACTTTTCTCATTAAAAGCTATATTCTGAAAAAAGGTATCAGGGACCTAGGGGAGACAGATATGGGTAACCTTGAACATTCTGGGCATGAAGCCACGATGATAGATGTCTCGGAAGCAAACCAAATCTTTCCCTGAATATCTAGGAGGTGGAGGTTCAATTTATTTACTTGCCTTTTAGCCCTCTGTAGTGTTTGTGTGTGTGTGTGTGTGTGTGTGTGTGTGTGTGTGTGTGTGTGTGTGTGTGTGTGTGTGTTAGTGAAGTGGAATCAATTTCCTGAAGCCTTGAGAGATTTAAATCTCTTCACTGAGAATGTGTCTTCAGATGCATTCAAGCATAAATGAATAATGAGGGTAAGGTACTATGGCTGCCCTCTTGGCTCGCCTTTCCCATTGCTACTGCACAAGTCCCAGAATTTTGAATCTCTTTGGGGCACCATTTGTCCTATAGGCTTTTGTAACCTCCTTAATCATTTGTATATAATCTAGTGTGTGTTCATTACACAGATTCAAAGCTTACGTTGGAGTGTATCTGTAGATAGATTGGGCTTTCTCATATTCTACCCTTTACCCTCCTTGTTTTATATCCTCACAACATCTTTTCTTTTCCTTTTTTTTTTTTTGTTTGTTTCTTATTTCTACACATGAATTTTAAAATGTGATATTATCTGTCTTTCTATATCTGGCTTGTTTTGCTTGACACCATGACCTGTGGTTCCATCCATTTTCCTGAAAATGAGAATACTTCATTTTTTATGGCTGAATTAAACTCCATTGTGGATTTATTCTATGCTTTTATCAATTTACCTATTGAAAAGTATTTATACTGCTTTCATAACTCAGCTATTCCTTAATCGTTTTTCTAATTCTTTCTAATAGACTTCCTATTAAATGAAAGTGAACGAGGCATCATACCAATGAACTCAGAACACATTTATTGGCTTTTCATAGAACATTACTTTTCCTTTGGAAGGAAAATAGATGCTGCCTTAGAGTAGGATACACACTATGTTCATATCAATTAACATTGATGAAAACATTACAATTCAATGGGTCCATCAGTGAGTCAGAGTTGTCTATAGAAAAGGTGTTTATAATCCTATATACCACTCTGGTTTAAATAATCTGTTAGCTTCTTAAGGTTGATATAGTAAAGTTACCACAAGTAGGTGACTTAAAACAACAGAAACTATTTTCTCCAGGTTCCAGAGGCTAACAATCTTAGAATCTAGGTTTCTTTCGTACTGTGCTCCAATTGAAACCCTAGATAGAATCCATTCTTGTTACTCCTGAACTTTTCATGAGAACCAAATGCCTTGTCATTTCTCGGCTCAAAGCTGCATCCTCCAATCTTCATCTTCATATGTGACCTCTCCTGTGTCTATGTCTTATAAGAACACCATGAGATTAAGGGCACGCCCTATTTCAGGATGACTTCATCTCTACTCATTACACTTTTTCCAAACAAGGCTGTGTTCTGAACACAGAAGGGCTTCTCCATCTCTTTTTGGAACATGCAACTCAAACCACAAGGCCATCCAAACAAATGACACTGTGAGATGGATTCCATTTGAATCTTTTACCATAGCTATAGTTCCTAATTTTATAAAAATAAAGCGCTAAAATTTACTTCCTGCCATGCCTGAAAAATAATATTCGGATAACCTTCAAAGTTCCAGGACAATGTCTAGGCTCTTTAGAAACACATACTCTGTGCTATTTGGCTGTTCTACAGAACCCACTGGAGAGCCACAATAGAGACATCAGACATAAGCTTCTAATGAAAAGAATTAATGACGCTTCTATAGCTTGCCCTTGCTACACCACACCCACTCCTCCCTAAACTCCTTCCACTCCATCTGAATAACTGAAGGCCCAGTTGCTTTAAATCTAACTGTGTTGATGTTGCAGCAGGAAAGCCACAAACTAAATCGGGACAAACCAACAACCCAATCAGAAGTATTTTATACAATTATGTTGGAGGTTGTGGTCTTTTTTTACTTGAGTTTCTCTGCAATGAGGGAGAAATAGTGAGGACCTTTTGTATCTCTAGGTAAATATTAAATCTGCCTGAAGAGCCAGTTAACCAGCAGGTAGTCAGCTCACAGGTCAGTGCTCATTGGAAGATGTTCAGAGCCGGGGACCAATCCCAGCAGGCCTCCTATGCAAATCCAGCAAGACCTTACCTTTTACCTTCTATCTCCTAAAGCAAGCGCCCAAGTGTTAACTGGCTTGTGAAATACCTTGGGTAAGTCTCTTGTGTTTGTAAGATTCTGGCTGATTTACATCTGCCAAAAAGGGGTATTTGTTATTTCTGGATGAGGCCCAGGCTCTCTGCAGTAATATGTATGTTTTTGATTTTCATCCCCAACCTGCTGCTTGACACTCTACATGCTTTCTAGGGTGAATGAAAAGAATCTGAGAATCAGGTTACTCTGTCATTAGCATAGAATCAGCTAAGAAAGAACTAGGATAAAGAAGGAAGAAGGGGAAATGGATATCAAAAGGCTAGGGGAAAACCGTTAATGTGAAATAAAATGCTTTAAGGATTATCATTATAGGATACGATCATAACCCTAAATTAGAAAGTGTGTGGTTTTGACAAAGCTACTGGAATCTTTTTAGACATTAGAGCTCTCACCTTTTCTTGAAGCCACTTGAGTCTCAACCCCGTATTTGCCATCTTGAGATCTTGACTTTTACATAAAACCTCTAACTGCGTTAGGTCAAACAAGAGTGTAAGAGGTGTGTCAAGGTTGCATGACTGCTTGTGACTCTTTTGTTGCCAGCTAATGTATGAGTGTGGAATCCAGAGAAGAGAATAGAATGAATGGAACAATCGCCATATTTACTGAATAAATAAATGTCTTTGCCCATTTTCTGTTGCTATTCCTGTACTTTATGAAGTAAATTAGTTCACTTCCTACAAGTCTGGACACTGGGAAGTTCAAAGCTGTAAGGCAGCATATGGTGAGAACCATCCCACTGGTAGAGATGCCCTGAGAGCCCCCAAACCCCAAATCAGCACAGGGCAGCATATGTCAGAGAACCACGCTGACCTGTGTGTCTCTTCCTCAGATTAAGAATCCACTGCTCATTATGCGAACCTCCTTCTCATAGCCTCAGCCTCATCGACTCTTAGTCACTCCCAAAACGTCCAAGCTCCGATCACCACTAACAGGTGGTTTGTGGGTTATGAATGCACAAGAAGAACCTAGTGGGGCATTTCAACCCCAAGGATGAAGTTGGCCATCACCCTGGTTTCTTCAATAAACTGAGCAAATGAGTAACAGTAAGAAAGGAATCGTACCCTGGTGCCTAAAGTCTCAACACCAGCATCTAGAAAGGAGTGCACACGACCCCACCTCTTATCTTCCTTGCCAGTTTATGCTTTTTTATTCAGTAACCATTGACCCTGCCACCATTCATCACCGGGAGTCACAGAGTTGCAAGGTCATGTTCTCAGTCAACTCAGCTTTGATTTGTCCCCTTGGGTCCTCACTTAGTAAAGAAAGAGAACAAGACAATACTGGTAATAACCAAAACTGAGGCAGATTGGGTTTGGCTTGAGAGGTGGACTTGATAAACGGAGAACCATTTATCACTTGGATGGCAACTTCTCATTTGTCAAATGTTTGATGGATTAGTCATGAAGTCTCCAGGCCAGGAGGACTTCATGTTAAATAGCTTCTTATTTATTGTCATCTATTCAAACAGGTCGGCTAAGCATGGACAACAGGTGTTACGATATCTTCAACTAAGCAGTAGACTGACAGGCTAGTTCACTTTTTACTTTTTATTGTTATAAATTCATGGGTTTTGTTGGGACATTCTCATTGTGCCCATCAAATGCCTTGATCTTACTCAGGCTCACTCCACTCTCCTACCAACCCCAGCCTCTTTTCTTGGTCTGTATTGTCTTCCCTAATGCAGCCTTTTAAAAAATATCTTCATTGTGATAAAATGTACATGCTTAAAGCTCATGTCTAAAATCTATACTTCAATGGGTTTAATGTAGATACAGACTTACAAAACTGTCAGTATAACCTAATTTTAGCAATATTGCCAAGTTAAAATGTGTATATTAGCATGCACAGTTCATTCCCCAACTCTCTCCACTATCCTTAGCATACAATACTCAGTCTGTGGCAAGCTCTAAGCCACTTTCCTTTGCTAATGCACTGTTTTTCATAAGTTCCTACCTCTGCCTAGATCTTAAAATATTTCCCCTATATTTATCCACAGTAAATTGAACATTCAAGCTACATATTAACGTCTTGATCCATTTTGAATTGATTTTTTTTTTTCAAGACAGGGTTTCTCTGTATAGCCCTGGCTGTCCTGGAACTCTGTAGACCAGGCTGGCCTCGAACTCAGAAATCCACCTGCCTCTGTCTCCCAAGTGCTGGAATTAAAGGCATGCACCACCATTGCCTGCCTTTGAATTGATTTTTGTGCATAATGGGAGATACAGATTTAATTTCATTTTTCACAATGTAAATAGCAGTTTTGCCAGCACAATTTATTAGGAAGGCTCTCTTTATTGACAGCTTTGTCAAAGATTAGATGACTGGAGCTATGTGGGTTGATCTCAGATCCTTAATTTCATTGGTCTATATGCTTGTTCAATACTTTGCTATGCTATCAATAGCAAAAGTAAATTCTATTGGCATTTATAAAGAGTTATAATTCCTTAATGGTAACAGCATGAATAAGATTCTGATATTTATATCTATGGATTTTCACCATCTTAATCGAGGGCGCTTAAATGAACCTTTGCTTCCCATTGTAATAAAACATGTCTAAAATGTACAGATGAGTTTAGTTTTGTTAAACTGGAATATATGTGAGATCCAACTCCTGATTTTGTGTGCTCAGCTGAAGTGTCTGTAACTGAATGTTCTGCTAGTCTCTGGTGTTATCTACCAGGATCTACTAGTCACCTAATGCTGTCTGTAATTTTAGCTTCATCTTCTCACAAGCTGAATATAAATGAGGAGACACAGAAGGAGATATATGGAGCAAAGAGGCTTTTAAAGGTCATAGGATTCTTCCAAAATCACTATTCAGGATGGTCTACCTTAACAATGGCAAAACACTTCCTGTTTATCATTTGTATGTAGACAGTTCAAAGTTCAGGAGGCCTAGTGTGGATCTTTCTTGTCTTCAGAGTATTAAATAATACTTAACTGTCTTCTGTTCTCATCATCACATGAAGATGACTTGGTTCTGATTTCCTACGAGTATGCTGTCAGTGATTATGATTAAGATCATTAATGTGTATTCGTTACTTCAGTTTCTTGGCTATTGCGTAGCAAAACTCACAACAACCCAAAAAGTTGGTTAGATTTAGAGACTACTGCCTTGTCATAAAGATGTAAGGTTATATTTATACAACTTTCAGATGGAACCCCTCTGTTGGGTCATGCTGACTACATACAATGCATCCGGTTTGTCAGCATCTTATACCTGGGATACAACTACAACAACATGCTCAAAGAAAAAAATAAACCTTTGGATTTCTTTTTTCATAAAAGTGATTGAGTGAGTTGCACCACTTTAAGGAATGATGTCACTAAAACTCCTTAGAGGAAATCAGAAAGGAGAACCTGGAAACATCTCAAAGTAAAAAAAGAAAACCCCAGCCCAGTAAGTACACTGACTCATTGCCATCAGCTGAGGAACTGCTGTGGAGGCCCTGCTATTGGAGCTCTTGACTTGGTGATGTAAGACGGCCATCACCCTCACCACTCAGCCATCAGCAGCACTTTTAAATTTACCTTGAAAACAAAAGAGCAAACTGAAGTACAGTGTGTCATATGATGAGTTCAACTACCTCTTCAAAAGGCAACATCAGGTAGTGAGATCAACAATGAGACTAAGAAGGAGAAGTCACTGTTGTTGACACAAACTACTAATTTACTGCTCTGGACTGATCATTAACTGTTTTGCTCTGAGAGAGAGAGAGAGAGAGAGAGAGAGAGAGAGAGAGAGAGAGAGAGAGAGAGAGAAATCTGTTCAGGGGACAGAGATAAATACCATTTAGGTGGTCCCTAATGAGACAGAAGTAGTAGGGAAATAGAAACGGATTTTCCCATTAGCACTCCTCCCTAAACAGGCTCCCTTATTACACAGCATAAAGGATGAAAACATTTTGGTTACCAATCCTACATAATCCTAAGCCTTGGATACTAAGACGAGGAAGTATTTACTCTCTTATACTTCCAGGTAAAGAGGGGATGTTCTCCATTCAGATCACCAGAACCATAGAAATGCTCTGTGTTAATTAGAAGAGTATGTTCTCTCCTGGTGTATGGCATTTAGTGACTTCCAACTATTAAAAATGTACCTTTTTATAAACCTCCTCGTGAGGATTTAAAGAACAGGACACCGGTGACATTTAAGAACGATTTTAATACTGCAATCAATGAGGAATTCATTTTCTTCGAGGCAGAAGTTTCCTGCATCTGGAAATGGGATCTAGTCCCTCACACTCACTAAGCTTGCACTGGAGCATCAACCTGTAGTCTCAGCCTCATATATATATATATATATATACAATTCCTGGTTTTATGTGGAGGTCCTTGATCCACTTGGACTTAAGCTTTGTACAAGGAGATAAGAATGGATCAATTTGCATTCTTGTACATGCTAACCACCAGTTGAAAATGCTGTCTTTTTTCCACTGGATGGTTTTAGCTCCTTTGTCAAAGATCAAGTGACCATAGGTGTGTGGGTTCATTTTGAGGTCTTCAATTCTATTGCACTAATCTACCTGTCTGTCTCTGCACCAATACCATGCAGTTTTTATCACTATTGCTCTGTAATACAGCTTAAAGTCAGGGATGGTGATTCCCCCAGAAGTTTTTTATTGTTGAGAATAGTTTTCACTATCCTGGGTTTTTTGTTATTCCAATGAATTTTCAAATTGCTCTTTCTAGCTCTATGAAGAATTGAGTTGGAATTGTAATGTGTGAGTCTCAGCCTCACAAATTTTTTTAAAAAAAACAATTCCTAGAGCTTTCTAGAATATTTATATTTATCACTTAGAGGCTGTTTTGTTCTTTCTGGTTTTTCTGCTCTCTTCATATTAGTAACATGGTCCTGGTTTGCGAATGCTCCACACTTGACCTGAGAAGTGGACTTATACTGGCCTCTTAGCTAAAATAAACAGAAAGCCATTCCGTTCGGGTCCACTGCTGGTGGTCACCTCATTACCATGCCCAACCCATGGCCACCCTGGTTAAGATGACCACTGGCCAACTTCTAAAGAACCACATTTGTGCTGCAGTTATTCACTGGACTGGAACAACCTCCTCTCTGCCCC
>NC_034600.1:56836995-56877295 GCF_900095145.1 Mus pahari
TTTTTTTTTTTAATATCATCAATAGTATTCTCTGTTTACTTTATATCATTCTCAAAAATATTTAAAGTAATCTGCTTCCAATATGACTGTAATAACCAATTCTGTAACTGTAAATCGGTTATGACAATAAGAAAACATATAACCCTTTGGTATTTCCCTGTTGCAGAGCACATACATTCTTCCATTAAAGTCACTACCCTTTGACAATACCAACCTTTCTAGATGTTCCTGGTAAAGCTAGCATGTGGGGAAATATTGCTCAAAAATGCCAGGGTACCTCTGATAAAGCACAGGCCGGTCAGACGTTCTTGAGTAGCAGTATGATGGTCTACCTTTGTTCTCAATTTGGTTTCCAAAGAAATTCCCATCTTAATCTAGCTGAAACTCCTAGCAGTGGAGGATATGGAGCCTGAAGTTGTCTCCTCCTCTAGCCAGGTAGAACTCCCAGCGAAGGGATAAGGATAACAACCCACCCACAAAACCTTGAGCCCCAAATTTATCCTGCCTACAAGAAGTGCAGGGACAAAGATGGAGCAGAGACCGAGGGAATTCTCATCCAATGACTGGTTAGCTTGAGATCCGTCCCGTGGGCAAAAACCAATCCCTGACACCACTGATGGTCAGAACCTGTTGTGCTTACAGACAGGAACTTAGAATGGCTGTCCTCTGAAAGGTTCCACCCAGTGCTGACTGAAACAGATGCAGAGACCCAGAACCAGATATTAGATAGAGCTGGGGAATGTTGTGGAAGAGTTGGGGGAGGAACTGAGGGCCTCAAAGGGGATAGGAACTCCGCAGAAAGACAACAGAGACAACTAACCTGGACCCTCAGGGGCTCCCAGAGATTTAATCACCAATCAATGAGCAAACTTGGGTTGGACCTAGGTCCCCTGAACATCCTTAGCAGGTGTGCAGCTTGGTCTTCATGTGGGTCTTCCATCAACTAAAACAGGGGCTGACTTTGTCTCTGTTGCTATCTGTGGATCCTGTTTCCCTAGCTGGCTTCCTTGTGTGGCCTCACTAGAAGAGAGAATGTGCCTTGTCCTGAAATGACTTGATGTGTCAGGTGGGCCTCACTGTTCTCAGAGAAGGGGACAAGGGAAGGAGGGGAAAAGCTGTGTGAGGAAGGTCAGGGAGGGAGGACTGGGATCAGAACATAAAGGGATAGAAATAAATAAATTAATGGAAAAATGTTTGTCAAGAATAGTGTACACAGCCACAATGAAATAAAAAGAAGCCATGAATATGAAAAAGCAATAGGGTTATGTGATAGGGGTTGAAGGAAGGAAAAGGAAGGGAGAAATGTTATCATAGTATAATTATAAAATGCTTTAAAATTAATTTAAATGTTAAAAAAAAGAGTGGGGGGACATCAAAAGTGACAAAATCAAAAGGAAAGATGGGCATGTTGTCAAGAATCCACACAAAGAATTGGAAGATATGAACTCGAGAAGTTAGGTTGGATGTGAGTAGCTGGAAAGAACCATGAATTTTCCCCAGCAGATTATTGCAAAAATATTCAAACTTTGGAGCAAAAGGTATAAGTACAGATTAAATTGTAAGTTTCTCCAGTATTCTAGAAGTAACGTATTCCAAATACTGTCTTCTTATGAGTCCTGTTTATCCAATCCAAGCCCTCTGTAAGAGTCCGTGCATCTTTACAAAGTTCTGGTCACATCCAAAGTGACAAGGAACACACTTTATCAGAGCGGTCCTTATCTTCCTGGGTTGCCATGATGATTAGAAAGTTATTCTGCTCAGTTAAAAATTTATCCTAGTTCTGGCTAGTAACAGAAAAGTAGAAAGTCCAGCAAGATGTTTCATTAAAGCTTACTTAACCCAAATCGGCTGCCACATAATTTCCACTGGTTTGAGAAGACAGTCATTTGGGTGGATCCTTGAAAACTCGAATTTTGGATAATTAATTCTCAGTGTGTCTGTGTTGGAAGGCAGAGGACAGAGTCAAACAAGAAGCAACTAGGTCATCGCTCATGAAAGCTTTCTTAGAAAAGCAAGTTCTGCCTGCATTGTTGTTCACTCTCTGGTGTGAGCCCTCTCCTCTGTCAGTTTCTCTGATAGGCACTAAGTTGAACTTCCTCTCTCTACCACTGGGTGATACAGCCATCAGGCTCTCACCAGCTGGGAGAAAGAGTATTTTATCCTTGGACTTCCCAGTCTCTAGAACTATAAAATATAAGGCAGGGAGTCTAATCTGTCCTCTCAGGCCTTTGAATATATTTTCCTGGTGTCCACAGTCATTTTGTATGAACTCAGGACAACACATAAAGTTCTTGAGAAGAACATATTGTCTTCCTACCTTCAGTTCCCCCTCATCTTCTTTTTTTTGTTTGTTTTTTTTTGGTTTTTCAAGACAGGGTTTCTCTGTGTAGCCCTGGTTGTCCTGGAACTCACTCTGTAGACCAGGCTGGCCTTGAACTCAGAAATCCGCCTGCCTCTGCCTCCCAAGTGCTGGGATTAAAGGCGTGCACCACCACACCCGGCTCCCCCTCATCTTCTATGTTTTCTTCATCTATAACATTTTAATTTTAAAAACTGTTTGTAAGAACTCATACATTAGACCTGCATTTACATCCCCTTTCTCTCCCTCAATTCTTCCTACACCCCTCCTCCATCTGAGGTCCATGACCTCTTCTTCTATAATTATAGTTACACATATATGTATTTGTATACAGCCTCCTGAGTTTATTTAGTGTTTCTTTTATATACATATGTTTAGGTCTTGCTAGTTGGGATTGGATAACCTATCACAGAACACCTTGCTAGGGAAGTCTGACTTTCCCTACACAGCCATTGACTCTATAGTTCTTCATCTAGAGATGGAGCCTTGTGAAATTTCTCCTACGCACATTGGCATGTTGACTGACCTTGCCATTACCTAGACCTTGTTTAGATAGCCGCACTGTTGATGTTTCATGGGAGCAGCATCCCTGGCATGTCTAGAAGATACTATCTAGCAGCAGGTATTCTGGTCTTCTGGCTCATGCAATCATTCCATCTCATCTGCAATAATCAAGCCTCAGGTCTAAAGGTTGTATTGTAGATGCCAGTTGGGGCTGAACACCTCACAGTCACTAGTCACTGCATTTTGACCAGCTGTGGATCCCTGTAATAGCCTCTTGGATGACTTCTTTGATGAGGGTTGAGAGCTAGCTACACTTGTCTGTGAGTATAAAACAACACAAACCATAGTCATGACCCAGATTGTCTCCCAGAACTTGAAGGTAAGACCCTACTGCTTAAGTCCAAACATACTTCAGATGAGGATATGGTGGCATCAAGCTGGGATTGACCTGAATGCCCCATTTCTGAGGAACAACTCGCATAGTACTAGAAGTAATATGCAAATTGATAAGGAAGAAAAGAAATAAATATTCCTACCCAGCTAGAAAACCTATAAACCACAGCAATGACCAGCCTGCCAAGGGATCTCCAGTTGGGTAATAGTGAAACTATTATCTTGGAGTAATCAACAGCCATCTAATTAGACTTAAAGTCCACTTACTAGAAGGAAACTCATACCTGATACTGGAAATCTAATGAACTACACATGGCTAGACCTCATAAGAGAACCTACTATTACATTTTTTTTCTAAATCAGTAAAATATATAATTATATTCTAAGTGACATAATTACTTTATTAGTTCTTTAAGAATATCAAACATGTATACTATATATCATGTCATTCCTCCCTCCTCCCCTTAACCCTGTGGTTCTCAACCTGAGGGTCATGACCCCTTTGAGGGTCAAATGACTCTTTCAGAGGGGTCACCTAAGACCACTGGAAAATGTGACTATTTACTGTATGAACCATAACAGAAGCAAAATTACAATTGTGAAGTAACAACAGAAATAACTTTATGATTTGGGGGGGGGGGGNNAACTCAAGAGGAATTGTTTTAAGGTTCACAGCATTAGGAAGGTTGAGATCCACTGCCTCAATCCCTCAGAGTTCTACTCATCCACTCCCCATCCACTTCCAACTTCAAGTTCACCTTTTACTTTTAAAACCCAACTAATGCAATTTCTGCCGCCCATGTACTCAAGGGGTGAGACTATACACTGAATCATGCTCCACCTACCAAAGGCCAAACCTTTAATAAAAACTGGCTGTCCCTGACCCCGCAGCCAGAAACTATCGATAGCTCTTCAGGCTGTGGTGGGAGTTCATGAACCCTGCTCTATGCTGGAATGTTGACCAGCTGGATCTTAAAGCACATCTCTTGCTGATAAGCACAGCTGCTATGAGCTCAGGAGTGGGGTGGCCATGTCTTCTCCAGAAGGCACTGTTTTTCTCTGATCCTCCTTGACCTCTGGCCCTTACAATCCTTCTTTGCTGGTTCCTGGAGCTGGGAGATGCATATAGCTGCTGCTCTTAAAACCCTAAAAGGCAAAACAATTCAGTTAAAAACAACGGAGAACTTTGGTTGAAGCCAGGATAGGTTTGTTTGTGCCTCTACAGTATCATAAACATGATGCAGCTGACAGGCGGAGGAATGTATAATTGAAGACTGCGAGTAACTATTTATCATAAGCTAAAATTTAATATAAAGCTACTCAGTGCTTTAATATCCCATCCTAAAGGGATAAGCATTGTGCAGTGCTAGATCCTTGAGTAGAAAACAATAAATAGAGAAGACAGTTAACGTATATGAGAATCCTCAGATATTACCCAAATACTTTTCAGGTAATCAATAACTGTTGGTTGAATGAATATGTACATAAACAAATGAACAACCTACTAGATCTCATTTTCCATGATAACTTTTTACAGTTTTTCTCCAAAATGTTACGTCCATGTTAATCACTTTTTAAAATTAACTCTCTATTAAGAACCATTCAAGTGGTTAGAAAGAGCATCTGGCAGTCAATAAATGTTAACTAGTGATTTTCCTCTGTTTTCTAGTTATTCTTTAAAAATAGGATTATGCTGATGCCCTCAGGCTCACTAATCTCAAATGAAAAGAGATCTAGAGTTGCAATCAGTTCCTACCCTGTGCCTTTAACTGGGCCACACCAACCCCTTGGTGCTGGCACCAATAAAACATATGCAAAATCCTGAATATTTTTTTCACTTCCTCCTCTGTACTGTTTAGTTAGCCCCTGACCTTTGGGTCAAGTCTACCATGTTTACTTGTCTACTCCCTGTTGGACCTGATGTCTGAACTGAATTTACCTCATTTGACTCTGTTCTTTCTCCTTCTCTTTTAATCAGCCCAGTGAAGGTTTTGTAATTTCCCTTTGCTTCCAACAAGGCCCACTCCATTAACCCAAGTTTTGGGGTTTGCCTCTGACACATATAGATCAAAAATTCCAAACTGCAGTTGGTATGAGGGTTGAAGCTTATCACTCAAAACTAGGAGATAGATCTGATATTCTTTGTGCTTCTGTATTTCAGGAACAGAAGGGGGGGGAGAATTTCACCAAGCATCAGATTTCCTTCTTTTATTTCTCTGTTAATGCTCTATGGGACTGGCTGCCCCACTGAATCTGTTGGCTCTACCTCAGTCTGTGGTTTTCAGACCCAGCTACTCACCAAGATTATGCCACAAATGATTTCTTGGATGCATGTATGTGTTCTGTTTTCAGGTTGTTATGAGTGACTAGACCTGTTGCCAGAATGCATGAATCCTCTCTGATTTTCTGACTATATCTGAAAATTTATTGACTGAAGCCTAAGCTTGAGCTAGTATCAATAGATAAGGCACAGCTTTGGTGAATTCATCAGTTACAATGACACCAGCAGCTCTGAATCGACAAGAAATACTTGCTCTCTTTTTAACCTCTGACTTGTGGGAGCTTTCCACGCATAATCTCATCTGTTAGTTACATAAAGACCAAAACTGTGAGGTCCGTGCTCCTGAAAACATAAAATTCTTGACTTGCTTGCTTCATGACACACTATGCAGATACCGTGTCTCCTTTTATATTGAAAAGCAAAATATTAAACATGGGACTCCATGTGGAACCAAATAAAGGCACTAACAAAATTACACTTTCCACTCTCTGTGCTTTATGCCATACTCCTAATCTTGTGGCCAAACTGGTCTTTAATGCTTTTACTCAAGTGGAGCAAGGGAAGTTTCATTGTTTCCTGAATGGTTGGATTTTAAAAATAAATTTACTCAATGTATTTTGTCATATTTCCACCTCCCCCCCATTCCTCCCAATAACCCTCTTTCCTACCCAACCTACTTCATTTTTTCTTGCTTTAAAAAAAAAAAAGAAAGAAAAAAGAAGGAAATTGTGTGGTCCTACCCTTCCTGAGCCTGGGGACTTCCCTGGAGTGTGGTTGATATGCCCAGTGGCATTGCATTCACTGAAAAGAAAGTGATGGTTCCTTTCCCTCGATGACTGTCATTTGCAAATATTGTTTTCGCGTGGGTGGGGCTCTGTACCCATTTTTCTTTCCCCATACATTGATTTTTGTCCTGTTTGAACTTGAGGTCTTGTGCGTGCTAGCGCCATCTCTGCGAGTACCCAGGAGCGTCAGTCCTGTTATGTCTGAGAAATGCTGCTTCCTTGAAGTCACCCACCACCTCTGGCTTTTAAATTCTGCCTCTACATCAACTCCTGAACCTTGAGGGGAGAGGTGTAATGCAGAGATTCCATTTAGGGCTGAGTGCTTTAATATTTCTCACTTTCTACAGGCTGTCTAGTTGCGGGCCTCTGAGTTAATTACCATCTACTGAAAGAAGTTCTCTGATGAGGGTTCTGTAATACAGCGCGAGCTGTGGATATAACAGTCATGGGGAGTTATTTTGTTGCTGTGTCCATTTAGGCTTTTCCCCTAGGCCCATCATCTAGTCGCAGCTTCTGAATCTCATTGCCAGTGCTGACATGTGTTCCATCTCATAGAGTAACCCATAAACCTTATCAAAAAGTGGTTGGTTACTCCAATAACACCGATGCTACTATTGCATCACTGCGTGTATCCTGCAGACAGATTGCTGCTACAGCTCTCAGGGAACATAGCTGGATGAGACTGAAAATGGCTTTTCCCCTCTAGTAGCTTGTATATTATCACCATCCAGCACGATGAATGCTAGTCGTAAGAGGTCAAACTTCTAGTTGAGTACCACCTTGATCTCTCCATGTTCAATAGCATAAGTGTGTGGTGTCTTCAGTAATAATCTCTTAGCATCATGTGGTGGTAGGTAATCAATATCATTGGCGATCGTTTGTAATATTTAAGGGTGATCTGTGGAATTGTTTTTGCCAATGGCTCAAAAAGATATAACCACTCCTAGGTATAGGTTTTACAATAGTATATGATGTCCAGTTGAGACATTGTCTTTTCCATTCTATGATAACTCCATTTAAATTCCATTTACATATGCTCATATTTTAGGAAGCATCTACAGGAATAGGCTTCTGTGTGACTTTTCAAAGGATCTTTAGTGTAAGTTGTTCTTTCCCATGTTCCCTTCTCTACTCTGTCCACCTATCACCCTCTCCATTTAATCCTCCTATTCTAATTTCCCTTTTATCATGTGGTTACAATATAGTTATTTCCCATCCTTGGTCTTTAGAAGATCACCTCCTCCTTCATCCTAGCTCTCTATTTTCTGTTTAACCTTGGTTATTCTGATATTGAAACGCATACACCTAAAAGCTAACATTGGCATATGAGAGAAACCATTCAATATTTGTCTTTCTGGATCTCAGTTACATCCCACTGGATGATTGTTTCTAGGGCCATCCGTTTACCTGCAGATTTAATAATTTCATTTTTCATAAAAGCCAAATAAAATTTCATTGTATAAATGTACCTCATTTACATTATTGAATTTACCAGGTGATGGACTTCAAGGCCTTTTCCAATTTCTGGCTATTATGACTAGAACAGCTATGAGCATGGATGAGCAGGGGGCTCTTTTGTATATGTGTCCCTTGTGTATAGGACCAAGAGTTTTACAGATGGATCTTAAGATAGATCAATTTTCAGCTTTTGAAGGAACTTCCGTAGTGACTTCCATAGTGGCTATATAAATTTGCACTCCTTCCACAATAAATAAGTGTTCCTCTTTCTCCACATCCTTGCCAGCATCTGCTGCCGTTTGTTTTATTTATCTTGGGCATCTTGACTGGAATAAGATGAATTCTCAAAGCAGTTTTTATCGGCATTTCTCTAGTGATTAAATATATTGGAAAAACCTTGTTTCTCACTCAATTGTGTATTATCTTTTGAGAACTCTATTTCTGTATCCCATGTTTTAATTGGGATATTTGCTTTATTAATGTTGAAGGGTGTTTTGTTTTGTTTTGTTTTTTACTTCTTTGTACATTCTAGACACTTATCCTCTGTGAGATGGATAATTAGTAACCATAAATTTTTTCCATTCTGTAGCTGATGCTTTACTCAAATGATGTTGTCTAGCATGTAGAAACTTTTTAACTTCATGAGGTTCCACCTATTAGCTGTTGGTTTTAAACCTTGTGCTATCTAGATCCAGTTCAGAAAGTCCTTTCCTGTATCAATGAGCTCAAGCCCATTCCTTAATTTCTCTTCTGTCATTTCCAGTGTGTTTTGTCTTATGTTGAGGCCTTTGATCCATTTGGAGCTGAGTTTTGTTCAGGGCAATAGATATAGGTCTATTTCTATTCTTCAGCATGTAGCTTGTATGCAGTTTGATTAGATGCTGTCTTTTTTCAGTATGCATTTTTTGGCTTCTTTATAAAAAAGGAAGAAAGAAAGAAAGAAAGAAAGAAAGAAAGAAAGAAAGAAAGAAAGAAAGAAAGAAAGAAAGAAAGAAAGAAAGGAAGAGAGGAAAAGAAAAAGAAAAAAAAAGCTTTTCATGGTGTGTGTATTTATGCCTGCATCTTACATTCTATTCCATTTATCAACGTCTCTGATTTTACGCCAGTGCTGTGCTATTTTTATTGCTGTAGTTCTGTAATATAATGTGAAATCTAGAGATCCTACAAAAAAATGAACATATATGTGCATGACATACCCAAGTTAAATCAAGATTAATAAAACAACTTAAACGGACTCATAACCCTTAGTGAAATACAAGAGTAATTAAAAATCACCTACGTAAATAAACTCCAATGCCGAATGGGTTCAGTGTAGAATTCTACCAGACCTTCAATGAAGAACTAACACCAGTACTCCTCAAATTATTCCATGAAACAGAAACTGAGGGAAGTTTCTAAATGCTGTTTCTGTCAGGATCATACAGTCACAGATAAGCTAGTCTTTTAAGAGAGACTAATGAATGAGGCTATGAAGTGTTATTGTGGGCAGGGCTGAGAAATAAGAAATCTGTCACAACTCATCACCAAAAGAAATGAACAAGGATGAATTCCTCTGGGCTCAGTGACAGGCTGAACCATGGAGGAATAACATGGCTAGAGAGACAGGCCACCACTAATACTAAGTCACAGGGAAGGTAGCTGCGGAAGGAAAGAGGACCCTGGCATGCCCAATTCCCATTCTCTACCTCATGCCCCATGCCTCTACCTCTACCTCCATCTCAAGAAGATAGACTCTTCCAGGAGTCACTCTTCTGAAAGGCAAGAGAGCCTAGCAGTCAGAACCTTCACACCCAGAACAGAAAAAGAATAAGCATGGAATCAAGGACAGAGATTGACCAGGCTTAAGTGGCATGCCAGGCATTTGATACATGTTGGATGAATAATAGAGGTGTAAATGATGAGAGCCCAAGACCCAGCCTTCAGTCAAGGCTTTGGGGGCTGCCGAGACTACAATTCCCTTGCTGTCTCTGTGTTCCGAGTCTCTCATTACTACTATGTGGTACTTCAGACTGCTCACCTCAGTGCAGCCTCTGACTTGTGTCCTCCTGCCTCTGTGACTTTCTCCACCCTCAGCTAATATCTCTTCATTTCCAACAAGAATAAAGAGTGTGGATGGGAACAGGGAGGAACACGGGTTGTTCCGAACAGAGTTAGGACATTATCAAAGAGAGCTCAAATAATTTCCAGAACATAAAACACACTCTAGAATATTTAGGAGATTCTTTTTCTTTTTCTTTTTCTTTTTCTTTTTCTTTTTCTTTTTCTTTTTCTTTTTCTTTTTTCTTTTTTTAAAGAAAATGTGGTGCCACTACACCCTATGGAGAAAATTTGGTGGCTTACTTCTAGGAAGCTTGCCCTAGACCCTAATCGGCCATCATTGGGAAGAGAGGCCCCTTGGTCTTGCAAAGTTTATATGACCCAGCACAGGGGAATGCCAGGGCCAAGAAGTGGGAGTGGGTGGGTAGGGGAGAAGGGGGGGGTATAGGGGACTTTCGGGATAGCATTTGAAATGTAAATAAAGAAAATATCTAATAAATAAAAGAAAAAAGAAAAGAAAATGTGGTGCCGCTATATCCCATGGAGAAAATTTGGTGGCTTACTTCTAGGAAGCTTGCCCCAGACATCTGTGTCATAAGCTGTGAGTTCACCAGACGCCTCATTACCAAACATATTGTGGATAAACATTTTTTTTTAATTCAAATAGCTTTTAACCTATTATGGGCTTTAATTGAAGACATAATGCAGCTATCTAGTCAGAGCAGCAATGTTGACAATGCAGTGACTGTGTCTGAGTGTTTCAGAGTTATGAAGACACTGGTGGCCACCATGGGTCTCCTGCTGGTCACTTTCTCCTCCTTAGCTGCATTAGCAAGAACATCCAGCTCTAGCTTCCTCAAGGGATCGTTCCTAGGACTCTGGAATCTGAATGCTAAGAAATTATTTGAAAGCCTTTTTGGCTGGTTCCACTAGCCAGTTGGCTCTCGGATGAAATTGTGAAACCAAATTGGACAATAGTTGTGAATTTCCATTCATAAGTAAAAGACATTTTAGGGGAGGGGATGTTTTGCTTCTTTTTTGCATGTGTACGTGATCCATGCACATATGTGTATATATGTCTGTGTATATGGCCCTTGTTTATGCATGTGGAGGTTAAAGGTTGATTTCTAATGGCTTCCTCCCTGTATCTGCACCTTATATATTAAGATGGGGTCATTCATTTGAACCCAGAGTTTAAGTCTTCCTAACCTAGCTAGATTTGGCTGGCCTGGGTGGCCAGCTTGCTACAGGTGTCCTGTGTCTACCTCCCATGTTTGCTGGGATCTGGGATCATAGGTAGGCCACCATGGTTCCCCAGAATGTACACGAGTGCTGGAGATCTGAAATCCAGTCTCACATTCACATGGCAGGTGTTTTATCCACTGAACAGTCATCCCAGCCCTAAAAGCCAGGTTTATAGGGCAGTTTGTGCCATATAGAAACCTGGTTTGCATTCAAATGTTGAAAGAGTTCCTTCCTATCTGAGATTAGCATCTCCAGCTCTTATCTACTCTGCACCTCTTAAACCCCAGCCAATGGGAAACAAGAGTCTGGAATTTCATCCAAAAGCCTAGAGTCAGAAATGCTAGCTGGGATAAGGTGGAGGCTGTGACACCTGGTGGGTACATCCCAGGAGACAAAAGCCCTCACCCTACATTTTACTAAGTCTTCCACCTCTCACTCTAAAAAGCCTTCTCCTGCCAGAACATGTTTGAACCACTGATGAAGGATTCAACTTGAGCTTCCCATAAAAGTGAGTCTAACTCAGAGAAGTTCTTATCTGTATTCCTCAGTAAATCCCTCCGAGGGCCTCCAATATATTCCTTATAGTTTAATTTCACTTGGGACAGCTGGTGAAAGTGGCCTATGAACTATAGATTAGATACTGAATTAATGGTAATTTTCTGATATATATATATGAAGAATGCCCCATTCTTAGGAGAATAAACTCAAATAATTAGGGACAAAAGAGGCATCGTAACTATGACTTACTCTCTGATGACCTGGGGAAAATGTAATCTTTGTTACATAAAAGACATGAGATGATGAATAACTTATTAATAATTCATGTCTTTGTGTGCAATACATGGGATTTATTTTTGCAACTTTTTTCCTAAGATTGATATGACTTCATAATGAAGTTGCCAAGACAAGTTCAGCTTTTCTAAATAAGGATGCTCATCTATGCTCTGCAACACAGGAAGCTAGAAATGCTATCTCCTGATTTGTCCTGTTTGAGCTAAAATGAGTCATCTTCTCTTTCAGCTAAAGGACACTTCTCTGTGAAGGTGAGCATCGCAGATGTTTTGCACATGAACCCTGAAGGTAAGGAGGGCTTGATCGAGTGCCCACATGATTGCCTTCCATTGTCCCTCTCATCCAGACAAGGGCAGGGACATGGCTATCTTGATTCTCAAAGAACATCGTCTCAAACCATCAATGCTCACATGGAGCAGTCCACTAACCTCAAAAAAAGGGGGGGAGGGAGATCTTCAGTCTCTGTTTCAGAAAACCTGACGCTCGTCTCCTTTTCTTGTTTTTCTCAAAAGCTTTTCATGGTTGAAATCCCCTAGCAGTGCAATTAGATTTTTATTTCCTCTTTATACTTGTCTGTACTTGAGAGAATTCTTTGACAATGTCTGGGTTACTTTTATAATCAGAAAGAGAAAGATTGCATCTGCTTTTATTTTTCCAACCAGCTCAATACCAATTCTGCCATCACTTCCTGAGACTTCTCTCGGCCTCTTTAATATTGTCACTACTTGGGCCTGATCTGTGCCAGCCTATATGACAATCCGTATATGTGGTGGGCTCTCAGTTTTCCTCACCTACTAATACCAAGGAAGCCCTGGGAGCCAAAACCTGCCAGCAAATAGGCCGTGGAGAAATCATCCACACAGGTTGCCTCTGCATATACCACAGTCAAAGATCTAAGCCAGTCTAGAAGATAGCAGATTGCTTTTGGTCTTTGAGACCTTTCTTTCCTGCTCTTCAAGAGAAAGTGAAAAACTCATTAAGGTAGGAAATTGACTAAGTTATTAGCTGAAAAAAAAACTCCAAGTGAACCGTTCCTAAGATGTCTTTGAGCCACCTTGTGATTGGTGAAGTGGTGATTCTCCTTTAAGGGCCATCTCTCACTCCAGTGAAGGCTGGCCTGTCCCATGGATCAAAGATGCTCAAAGATTGTCAAGACCTTCTGAGTTAAAGATCTTTTTGTCACAAAGACTGCTCCCTGGTAGTATATTCAGCAACATAGGAATAGAATACCACTCCCAACCCAGCTTCAACAACCAACAGTGTCTAGACATTGCCTAAGGTCCTGGGAAGGACAAAACCACCCACCCTGGGTGGTGACAGTAATGTGTTCAGACACTGCCTGATGTTTCCTAAGTGAAACAAAAACCCCTTCTATCAAAAACCACTTCTCTAAGTCACCTAAGCGCTGCCAAGACCTTCTGGTTTTTTTTTGTTTTGTTTTGTTTTGTTTTGTTTTTCATTTAAGTGGATTGAAACTCAGAGTGTACAGAGTGGAAACAGGAAATGTCTACACAAAGGATGCCATAGACACTTTGGGTATAAGAAATCTCTGTGACATTAATGTCATTCTCTGGACAGTCCCTTAACATAAGGACTGGTGGGTCAATCCAGCAAGAGTTCTCTGCATTTCTTCCTACTTTCTTGGCTTCTACCCCTTGAGTTCACATGGTACTTGAAGGACAGAGACAGGCTGAGAGTCAAAAGTGTTATGCTAAATTCTTAGTAATCTTTTGCCATGTGGATAAGGAAGCATAGACAACTGGAGTGTGAACTGTGTTGCAAACACAAGAGAAATTTGCCTGCAAGTTACTTTTTTTTTTTTTTTACTTTTATGTGTACTTACTTATTAACCACATATTTGTGTGAAAAAAAAGTTACCTCTGACTGACTTTTCAAATCTTTTAAGCATCGAAGCATAGATCCTTAACTAAAATTCATCTTTTCCACTCCAAACAGTACACAGCAGGTGAAGTTTTGGTAACAGATAGGTGTTCCTGTGGTTGGAACAGGAGATAGAGGCCCCAAGATCACATCCTAGTACACACACAGAGATCTCCACTCTGCTTGCTCATCTCTAAGTACCCTTGGGGCCTTTCATCTCTCTGGTTGACCTTCTTCCCTAGCATCTACCCTCGTCTCACATCCTCCACCCTTTACCCAACCTGGATGTGGTATGCAAAGATTATACTGATGACAGTGGATATCTGTGAAAACACAGGCAGAAACTTGAAGGCCATTAAGACAAGTCAAGACACACAGCAACAACACAGCCTGGTTTCAACATGAGAAGAACATCCAGAAACCAATGTTCATAAAAGAAGGCAAGAGAAAGAACAGTTCCCTGAAAAGTTTGGATTCAAATTAAGAGCAGAACTTTAACTCCTGTCTAACACCAGGACAAAAATACCACAGTCCATTGTGAGCTCTGTAAGCTACTTTCTGGCCTTCAGCTTTTCAGTTATGATCCACTAGTTGTAATCAATCACTTCCGAGCATGGCAAAGCTAAGCACCGCCCTACCTGGCACTTTACATCCTTAGACAAGAACTCTGGCATCCTCCAGGCTCTGCCCATTCCAAGTCTTCTGCAGCTCCTGTCCATACATTTGTGACTTTGAATCTTGACAGGTTTGTGAGATATAAAGACACTTAGAATAATCCAAGAGCACTGTGGAGGAGTTGCCATTCACTAAGCGTCTTTTGATGCTCATCTAAAGGTCTTCACCCATTATCTTTGTACACATCACATGTTTCTGCCACCATCCCCCAGTTCTTGCCAGTTGGGCTTCTACTTTGACTAAAACATGGTGTCATTCAAAATCTGTGTGCTAATCTTGGCCTGCAGACATGTAGTTCGCTGATAGATTTCCTGCTTAGTATGTGTGATACTCTGGGTTCACTCTCCAACAGAAGACAGAACAGAAAGACTTGGAGTGTTGCCTGTGAGGGTTAATACCTCAACTTATGCATAATATTTGCTTATGAGTTGGACTTTCTTGTCCATCTGTGAAGATTTTGAATTTGGAACTCAAGGGAGACTTAGGGTTTTGTTTGTTTGTTTGTTTGTTTTGTTTTGTTTTGTAGTAGAGAAGCCGAGTGCACTGACCCTTGTTTACTGTGCCACTAGCCCCAAATACCAATTTAAATATGAGCCTGTTGAAATTAAATATTAAAAATTCAGTTCCTCAATTATATTGAATCCACTCCCAATGTTCTATAGCTGCACGTGCTTAGTGGTCATGTTATTGGGCAGGGAACATCAAGAATACTTCCATCATGACATAAGTTTCTATAAGAACAATCTGGCTATCCCAATGAGGGGCTCTGGGAAAGTGATAAAGTTCAAACAAACAGGCCCAGCAGTGAGGGAGAGAGATGACAGAACAGGATTCTAAAAAGAAAGTGAAAGGACTAGTTAATGTACTTCAATTAAGTCCACAGTTATGTCACTGATACCCAACCATGAACAAACAACTATTCTACCACAAAACACTAGGAAACAAAGAAGTGACCATCTTTGAGACTGTCTTTGAGACCCGTTTTCTCCCCTGTCTAGTCTTTGGAGTCTGTGAACTCTTCACAATAGATTTGTCTTCTGAATCCAGAGGCAAGAAGATACTAAGCAGTGCTCACACATTGGAGCCAATGAGCTCCCAGCCAAAGAGAAAGCAACACTCTGGTGGCCATATACAAAAGCCCATTTAGAGCTAGGATTATTCAAACCAAAGAAAGCAAAAGGTACCATCTCTCTGGGGACTTTTGCCTCTGTGAAGAGACCAAGGAACACAAAGGGTTTCCAGGGCAATTATTGTCCCTGAAATGGCAGGGGTGGAGTGGTCATGGCCTCCTGCTGACAGCAGTGGTTTATCCTTATCTAGCACATTGTCAGAGTACTTCCACAAAGTCACTCATCTTAGTCTCTCCTCACAGGATCACCGAGGGAAGAAGAGCAGATGGGGCCCTCTGTACTTTTCATGCAAAAGAGTGAAGGTTCAGAAAGAGAAAGAGACAAGCCATAGTTAGCCAGGTTGGTGAATTTCAGGACCAACAATAGAAAATGCCTACCTAACCTGTCTGCAGTTCACAGCTCCTTTCTCTGGTGATACAGGTCACTTAACACCTGTTCAGCTCCCTAAGTCTGTCATCTCCAAGGCTAGGACCTCCTCCTAGATAATGCTGCGAACTCAGCTTGTCTCTCCATCCCCGCACAGAGTCCCCAGCAAGCTCACTGATGGTGTCTCATCTACTCAAGCTGCTGTAAGAGGGGACAGAAGCAATTGCTACTAATTCTGTTGCTGCCCTTCTCAGAAGACCCCTTCTTTCAAGCAAAAAAACTCATACCTAGTAATTGCAGAAAAAAGAATCAGTGTTTGTCTCAGTGTACACACTAGGTCTACTGTCTGCCTTCCTGGCAAAAGTCAGGTGGCAAACACTACTCCCCCAAATGCTCTGTCTGCCTTGAGATAGATACTCTTAATCCTGGCAGGTTTTATTTCTCTAGAAATCTGAGTTAGAATGTTTCCATTCATATGACTTTCAGTAGCCTATAGCCAAATATGACATATTCTCACACTTGAATGAACTCATAACTCATGATGTCTAATAGTTATTTGCATTCTTGGCTACATGGAAGATTGGATTCGATATTTTCCCTTAGCATGCAAAGATATGCAGAGTAGGTATGGTCTGATAAACTCTAAACACGAAATCCACCACTGACTAAAAAATTGAAGAGGAAGTAAGATCTAAAGCTGTTTAGATAAAGTAAAATTGAAGATGGCAACAAAAAATAAAACGATCTCTTTAAATGTTCCCCAACGTCCCTAAGCTGACACATCCAGCATTGTCTGGCATGGAAACTTGACAGAGAGCAAAGAGTGAACAAATGAAGAGCAGATAAACATACAGAAAAGCTAAGTTAGCCAGGCTATGCACACTCTGAAGGAACAGCACCAACTACACAGCAACCTGGAACCTCAGCGTGTTGACTCTGTAGAGCACAGGAGGGAGAATGTACCCGATCTCAGTAGGAAGTCTTATTAGGTAAGCCATCTCAGGACAAAAACTTCCAGGAGGAGAAATTGTGTTGCTAGTTTTTGCCCACAGTTGGACTGATTGGACACACTTTCAACATTTGCATTTGAACCAGGGGAAAGCTTTACCATCCCTCTAAGGCTCCAACTAGGGGCGCAGTCTTTGCCATTCCCATGGGCCTGAGGAGTTGGTCTTTGACCTGGCTGTAAACATGTCAAACAATACATATTCACTCAGAGTTTCATCTGTTCTTGACACACTCAAGACTTAAGTGTGGCTCTTCATACCTAGCAATGCACCCCTTCCCTTCCATTACAGCAGGATCCCAGTGTTTCTCAGTCAGCATCAAGATGAAGAGTCACCTTTCTCTTCATCTAAGCCATTACGTGTAACAGTTAGACCACTGAGCTAGCTATGTCAAGTTTTGCTATCTGCCCAAGGCAAATGGGCCACACTCTGGGGATTCCACTTTCTCCCAGAGCTGAGTAAGTCCAGACTCTAAGCTTCGTCTGCACCTTTCTGTGGCGTGACCCTAGAGAGGATACTTGAAGCAGCAAGCCATAGCATGCCTGGCTAAAGGTGGATTAAACACTGGGCATGTAGCACTTTCCTAAGAAATTCTGGGAAAATCAGTTTGAGGTTTGATTTAGCAGGTCATGATAACTTCAAGGAACCAGAGTCAGGATGAGGGGTAGGAGGGGGGGCTCCTCTCCCTCTTCCTTTCAGCAGAGAGGAAATTTTCTGCTATGCCGTCAGCACTAGAATTTAGTGGGATGGCCATTCCTAATACTGCAGTCTATGGACAAAAAGTGATTACAATGGCCCTGATTAGCATAGTCTGCTACTCCCTCATCCCCTGGGGCTGGATGCCCAATGCCTGACTGGACTCTGCATAAAAACAAAGGGAGAAGTGGGTGTTGGAGAAGAAACCTGCCCTATCTGCCAGACTCATTGGGTGGATAGGGCTGTGTCAAAGACAAGACAAGGAAGTTTGTTCTCATCTGAGAGGCACCCTCCACAGGGAAGCACCCTCATCTACTCGACCAGGTCAGATCATTTATGACAATAGTCATGTCACCTTCAGAGCATTTTTTTTTCTTACACTTGTCATTTATGTGCTCTACTGGAGTCTCTCTCTTTGAGAGATTGTATGCGTATACTAAAGGAATTCTTTCTGAGCAAGATTTATTCTATGTCCTGTTCTTACATCTAAGTATACATAGCTAGATGAAAGATAGATGCATGCATGCATGCATGGATGGATGGATGGATGGATGGATGGATGGATGGATGGATGGATGGATAGATGGATGGATGGGTGGATGGATGGATGGATGAGTGGATGGGTGGATGGGTGGATAGGTGGGTGGGTGAGTAGATGGGTGAATGGGTGGGTGAGTGGATGGGTGAGTGGAAGGGTGGGTAGGTAGGTGGATAGATGGATAGCTGAACATTTCAACCACTAATATGGGTCAATCTACCTGTTTTCTAACCTGCCCCACTACACTCACAGCTGGATCTTTATCTATTCACTCCTTTCCACTCCCACCCAATGAGTGTACAATGAAAGTATTCACTCTATTCCCTGAACTAGCCTTGGGTCTGGTTGTTACCTCTCAGCCTGGGTTAGTACCTTTTCTGCTAAGAAGGTTCCTTCTGAGGAAGAACGAGATGGAAAAGGGAGAAGGGAAAAGCAAGTAATTATCTCAATAGATATAGTAGCCCAGATGTTTGAATGCAGAAGTAAGCCTGAAAAAAACATCTTGTTCATGAGTGATAAAGGGTGACTCAGGAAAGTAGAGACAGGATGTGCTCCTAAGGGGAGCACAGGGAGGAGGGCTGACTTTGGGACTGGTTCTGAGCATGATGAGGTGGGAGAGATGTGTAGACTTTCTGTGTTCCTGGCCCAGTCTGTGAACCTCCCATTACTACTATCTTTAGACATCCTGCTCCTACTGCTTTGTATTACAAGTCTGGCAAGCCAGAGGACAATTTACACAGAGAATCTCAGACCAAGAGTCCTGCTGAAGTTTCTTCTGGATAAGATGGCCTGGCCCTTCTCAGGGTCCCTGAAGAAGATATTTTCTATGAAACTGCCATTCACCTACTTGTCAGAAGCTGAATGGCAAGTAATGGGTGGTTGTTCCTGGATGCCTTAAATGCACTCAGACGTAGTAATGCAATTAGGGAAAGTAGGAGGAAGTCTCTAAAACAACTGAGCAGCCAGTGGGCATGAGAGCTGTTGAAATCCTTCACTCTAGCTTGAGAGATGGGTACATGTTTAGCTCCAAAAGTGGTACATGGGGGTTTCGTCTCAGACTCGTTCCTGTATGGTAGCCTCTGTTTACACCACCGAATGTCAGGTTTTCCTTAGCGAGCTGTTCTTGTTGCATTAATGATGCTGTTCAAATCTGCCTCCTCAGTTGCAATAGCAGTCACTTTTTATTTTGTTACATTAGAAAAGTAATCATTACCCACTTTAAAGTAATCCTCCCTCACAGAGGGAATCACTGTTGCTGTGTTGGCATGAATGTGTTTTGTATCCACTGTCTGTGCACCCGTGCAAGGACACTTGTGAGAATTAGGATCAGGCATGTCTACTCCCTGTATCTAATTATTCCTGCACTTCACCTGTGGAAGTCATTGAAATTTTAATCACATTATGTCAAGGCTTAAATAATATTCTACTGTTGTCTATGCTATGGTCTCGTTAAGCAGTCCTTTAGGATCCGGTGTTTAGATTGTTTTCTAATAATTGGGTTTTGTAAATAACACTGGAGAGGTGGACTCTCTTTATTCAAATGTTTTGTGCATCTAGGTACACTCGGGATAAAGTTCTGAAGTGTATTTTCTGATTCGATGTGCATCTGTATTCTTGAGACTTAATATATATGAGAAAAGTTAAACCAATGTACACTCCCACCACAAATCCAAATGTATTTACACACTCAGCAACACCGTCCTGAACCCCCAGGGTTGTAAAAAAAAAAAAAAAAAAAGAATAAAATAAAATATTTTATATGAAAATATTTTGAAAACTAAAAATTCCACTAAAACAAACATTGCCATACTATCGATTTTTAAGTGACCCGAGTAGAAGATATCAGCTTCTTTGGTGAAATATTGTGGTGTTAATATCCTTTTTAAAGCCCCAAATCCTTGCTAGCTTACCTCTCTACATTCGGCAGACACTCGGACACTCAATACAGTTTATTTCCTCAGAACCATTTACCGAGTACCCATGTATAGAGCTTTGTTTTAAATTTGAGGATTAACATGCACACTCAAGCACAATCAACACACACACACACACATACACTGAATCAATGAACTTCTAGTCTAGCCTGAAGGGCCGTAAGAGTGGGAAATTGCATAAAGATAAGTCAAATTCATTATCAGGACTACCCTGAACAACAGCTTTGAGACCAATCTGTTGGGTGGGAGATGGGACAGAGAATGAGGAGGCATCTGATCTTTCCATTGGGTGACCATGAACCTATCTTTGCTGCTTCTAAAAATACTTACATTTTCTAGTATTCAGAGTTCTGGATAGAAAGAGAGACATCATTGTGGGCAAAGACTTATTTGAACAGTCTATATGGTAGGATTAGTAAGATCCCAATGTTATGTATTAGCTACCATTGCTCTAGAAATCAATAGAGTTTTGTGGTGAATTAGATACAAAAGCAGGGGCTGACTATACCACTGTTTGGAACCATAGTAGGAGGCAGAGATTTTAGGGAGGTGTGAAGGAAAATAAGGGGGGCAAATATAGCCACTGTTGGAAGAGCAAGACAAGGAATTTTGCCAAGTATCTGACGTGTGGTGGTCAGAGAACCCCTCAGCCTTGTCAAACTACGAAGTCCTTGCTCTTTTTAATGCTTGCAATGACAAAGGGCTGAGTGAGTCTCCAGATGGGCGGTGAGTGACAACGAAGGCCACCTACTGAAAGCTGTGACACTTCAATACTCATCCTTCATTCTGTTCATGTGTACGCTCTACCATGGACTCAGGACAGTGGTGCTGACGCTGGAAACCTTTCCCCTGAACTGTGCAGGGTACAAAGTGACCATGACATGCTCCTCTTCCCATTTTAATCTAATGGATACCCAGGTTTCCATGTGCTTGGCACATGAGCCTACAGTTTCAGAGAACAAGTGGGGATCATAATGTCATCTTTTAAACCATAAAGGGCATTAAGAGGTTTTTTCCAAACATCCAGGTATGTGTGAGCCCTGCCACTTAAGGACACCTAAGAAGAGCACTGGAAGCTATTATAGTTTCAAATAAATTGACCATTGATAGAACTAAGAATATCATCAAAGTGACCAATTTTTCTCCCAAATCACATTGGTTTGATAATATTAAAATCAATTTCTGTTTCTAAAACTAAGCTGACAGCCATTGGACTACTCTGGTGCCTGCCAGGTTATGGACTAAAATCTTCCTGGGTAATTCCCAAGTAGGGTATTTGTGGAAAACAGGAAAATTGAACTAACCTTTTAGTATTGACATCCCAAACTATTATCCCTTTCATAGTTTTAGGGACTGATGGTTATAAGGCATGGTATTGGTTAAATGTTATATAAACAGGCAGTCATTTTATTCTTATAGAGCAAAGAGGAAGAATGATCTGCTGGGATTTGCCTGGTCATTGTTATGGTAGAAAAGTGTGTAGATGTTTGCCTAGGCCTGTTCTACTTCATTGACCTGGGAAAACTATTAGTCAAATGGAAAGCAGGGCCCCAATTTGCTTGGTAAACAGCAGTGTAATGGAGGACCTAAGAAATACAGAGACACGGAGAAGTATTCCTTCTATAACTGAGAGCCACACTTGAGTTTTAAGACATTAAGCATGCTCTGTTTTTTTTCTAATTAATAGTTTCTTTTGACATGTTTTTATTTACCCTTTGAACTTTTCATATAATATATTTTGATCACATTCCCTCTCCCATATCCTCCCAACCAATATATCTATCATCTATCTATGTATCCACCTATCCATCTGTCTCTCCTCTCTCCTCTCTCCTCTCTCCTCTCTTCTCTCTCCTCTCTTCTCTCTCTCTCTCTTCTCTCTCTCTCTCTCTCTCTCTCTCTCTCTCTCTCTCTCTCTCTCTCTCTCTCTCTCTCAAAATAAAAAATAAAAAAACAAAAATCAAATCTAGTTTTCCTTGGCCAACAACTCTTGGGCAGGGGACCTGTTTTCTTGTTTTTACCTTATACCACTACTTAAAGCTCAGCTAAGCAACTCAACTCTCTGGAACACGAATGAGATCCAGAAAGCAAACCAAAGAGACATTTGGATAAAGTGCATGTAATGAAAGCCATTCATCTATATGACAGGTGGAGAATTCCTTTGGTCCTCCCTCACAACTTCTTGTCATCATTTAAATCACTTCAACTTTCAGAATTTTTATTTTCATGTTCGCTTTCCAACTTTACAGATCAAAAGCAGCAGTGGATTGGAAATGGATCAGTTTAGGTCTCCTAGAAGAGAGTTAGTAACAAAAACAGTTATTAACTATTAAATTAAAATTTTTAGGGAGCAAAAACAATGAAGGATAGAAAGGTAGGGAGAAGAAGAAGAGAAGGCTAACAAGAAAATAGCTAGGCACTGAGGATCCTCGAGTCCTAGATACCTGATTTAAGCAAAACTTCTTTGGTCTGTATTTACTCTCTGTATAGCATCCTGTAACCATGCCGTCTCACTATAACTGATATGTTCACAAATGATATCATTGTTCTGATTAAGAAGCCATGGAAGTAAATAATATTTACATTTGTATCCAATTCATTAAAATATTTTTTAACTGGGAACATGCCTTAGATAGTTAGATACATAGCTACCCTGTGATGTGTTTTCATTGAAAAATACACATTTTTCAAAATCACTTTATTTCATTTGAAGATTGTACACTCAAAGTTTTGCTTGCTGCTGGAATTCCGCACATTCCTTCAATTTTCAATAACTATATTTCTTACATATTTTGGCGATTAGCCAGATGCCCTACAGCCAAATCTCATTGTATGTTTTAGTACATCTATCCCTGAGTTCAATTTAATGCACATGAAATGGTAGTGGGGGAATGCACAAGGCCTCAGTCACTTGAAGTACATCTTGATAGGAAGAAAGAATTCCCTGGTTCAAGGGTACACATTATCGCTCCTCTCCCCACCCCTGTGGATCTGAGACTGTGAGAATGGGGTCAAAATATCATGTTCTTTATGGTTTTCTATACGTGAGTCAGTCTGAGTTTGTAACTTAGTGGTAGATTGCTCACCTCAAAATCCTGACGTTCTAGGTTCAATCCCTGGTACTACAAAGGAGGGAAAAAAATGGTAAAGCAGCCAGTCATTCAGCAAGTGATACTGCACCTGTGAATGCGTGCAAAGAGACAATGTGAATGGAATAGAAGCTGAACCAAATGACTTTAATAATAGTGTTCAAGATGACACTGAATCAGCAAAGCAGGCATCAAAGGCTTACTTACTCATAGGTACTACTTGGTTGAATACTGTAGTTACCACCCAAAGTAAGCCGTAATAGCCAGCCATCTCCAGATTATTCATAAATTAGTCTGGCTAAGTAAAACCAAGCATTTTCAATACTCAGTCTCTAGCTACAAAGCTTATTAACTAGACTGTTACTTCTCAACCCTATAAAGTTCAGTAGGTTCTGAATGGAATTCTAGAGCTTCCCTTCTGTTGAATGATCTCTTGGGTCCACAAGATACTGCAAGCCAGGAGAGAGAAAGGGATGTGCAGACAAGGATGGGGGACGGGCAGAGTGTATATATGGAAAAAGCTTTAAAGGTCAAGACTAGACCTAAAAGACAAAAATGGTAGCCTTTCTTCCCATTCTCCGATGCCACAGCTCAATCATCTGACCCCATGTAACCATAGGAGCAATTAGAAGAACAGTAGATGTAGAAAGAAAGGAAGAATAGACCCAAACTGTGACAGGTACTGGATCCTTTTCCTTCTCTTGTGAGGGACTCTCAATGTCCTGACTGAAGTGGTAAAGAAAAGAATGGCTTGGAAAGAAGAGATAATTTTGACGTATCCTTGGGGAGAATTTCTTGTTGAACTTACCAGCTTTCTCAGATGCGGGTACAACTCATCCTCAGTGCTCTAAAGATGTTCTCATCAGACCCCTGGCTATTTTCCCATTGATGCTCAAAGGAGGCCACACAGTCACTGTGAAAAGGGAGAAGAACTGGACCTCCCTCACAGTCCTCATGCTTAGAGATGAAACTGGACCAGATTTTCTCAAGTCTTTGGTTTCCTTTCAGTGCAACTTGGAGTTTTTGGATTCGAAAAAACTCCAAAAATCTCAAACGGGCAGCCAGGGAGTCAGTAAACCGATAACTAATCTTTTTTATTTTCGTTCTCAATTTTCCATTTACTTCCAAGCTTGTTTCAAGAAATTAAGAAACACGCAAAAATAGATAAACTTGTTAGCAACAGTAATTTGTGTGTGTGAATGTTTTAAAAGGAATCTAAGGTTCTTTTGTGTTTAATTAAACAGCATGCACACATACACATACACCTCTGTAAAGTAGAATCTTCTAACAGTCTGGCAAAACATATGTCTCCTCCTACTACGGTGGCCTCTTGGTGGTGACAGCTTGCCATAGAAACAAACGGCAGTGAGATTTCTGTGACTTGAGGCAACGTTCATTTTTTTACTCTATAAGAAGCAGAAGGCTGACTCTAATGCTTCTGAGATTATCTGGGCTCTTCTGGGCTCTGGAGAACTTTTTGCCTTCTTGTTCTGTGACCCAATTGACGATGTACTATCTGATACTAAATAGCCCCATAACTTAGAAAAGAAAACCTCAGCCACATCCTGTGACTGTTGCTGGATGGGTGGATGTAGCCAAAGTATCTATCACCCATTCACCACCACCTTTCAAAAGGATGAGTCTAAAGTAACTGGATTGCAATGTGTTCCTTTTGCAACATAATACCTCAGTATGTCTTATAATGATAGATGCTTCCCCATGACTATTTGGGGACAATAATCCAATCAGCCTGTCCTACCACCACCTGACCTTCATCAAAGTCTCAAATGTGGCATTTCTCAGAGAAAGCCAGCCCCTCTTCTTTCTTCACATCTTCCTTTTTTTCTCCTTTTATCTCTAAATGGAGCTCTCTAGATTCAGCTCCAATGACAGTCACAGAATTACATGTTTGAAATGTCCCTTCCAGGGCCTCACATCCATAGACATTATTACACTGAGAGACAGTGTGTATAGAACACTCTCTAAAGACAATGTCCAGTGAATATCTCCTACTATAAAAGAATAACTACCATTGCCCCCCCCCCATAATACCCAGCATTAGAGCCACCTTTGGGGAGTAGGTTTGAGCATAGAAACCCTTATCAAAAAGAGGGAAGACAGCCTTGGAGAAGTCACAGCCTGTGGTACCAAGGTCATCTTACCTGTTCCCTGCTCTCATACCAGGCACATTTTGTATGTCTAAGATGGAGCTTCTTAAAGATAGGACCATTGGTCCTCTGTAGATACATAAAGTGGAAAGCATGTAATAAATAATACAAGCTCAGGAGCTCAACTACTAAGATCTTCTTTACCCACTAGCTATGTGATCCTCGGAGGTTCATAGAACATGTCTGAACTGCAGCATCCTTATCTGTGAGATGAGAATAATAAACATCCCTATACGTCACAGTTGTCACATGACTTAATCAAATTATCAAAGCAGTGCCTGATATTCAGTTTGTCCAATACAAGTCTCTCACATTTTATCACCATGGTTGTGAGAAACCGGGAAGGTTCAGGAGATCAACTCTTTGATGTGTACACCCCTTACCCTTTTGAATATCAGTATCCTGTCTCGGACATGACAATGGTAGGATTGTCGTAGGAATAAGAATGACAATAATTCTGCTCTGATTCTAGGAAGGTATGTTGTAAAAATAAAATAGGATAATGTGAGAGTGCTTTACATACTGCAGCCTACAGTGCAATAAAGGGTTGAGCATTTCGCTTCAATGTTGAGTCAGAGTCCAAAGACTAGATTCGGTGTTTCTGTGGTCCGGGCTGCTCCATGTAATGGTGCTCAATCAGAAACTTCTCTCAGCCTGTTTCCTCTTCTGCCAGTGGGATCTTGTAATAGAGGTTTATACATATTCAGCACCATATCTATCCATGGTCATCAACCCTGGGTATCTCTTCTAATAATCTAGAGAATGTTGTTGTTGTTGCTGTTGTTGATGATGATGATGATGTCGATGATGATGCATCTCAGTGGACACAACTCAAAACAAGTTAGTACACATCATCCATCAGTATCCGGGGAGATAGGGAGGGTCCTAGTTGCCTTTAATTAATAAAGATACTGAGGAAGCCTTATAAAGCACAAAGATTACAAGTTCAAAGCTTGCCTGGGATGCGGGGTGAGTTCAAGACCAACACAGTCAACTTGGCAGGACCATCTCAAATATAGTTGGAAAGTGGAGTGGAGCTATACCTAGTGATAGAGGGATTTCTAAGCATATGTGAAACCCTAGGTTTAAAACTTACTACCAGGAGGAGGAGGAAGAGAAAAGGAAGAAGGGAAAGGTACGGGAAGAGGTATAGGGAGAGAGAGAAGGAGCAGAAGAAAGAAGAGGAAGAGATAGAAAAGGAGGAAGGAGGACTCATCTATAGGTAGGGTTGGGTTCAGACTCAACCCCACTCTTTTTTTTTTTTTAATTTTGAACATATTCTTTTTTATTTACTTTATTATTATTATTATTATTTTCTTTATTTACATTTCAAATGCTATCCCGAAAGTTCCCTATACCCCCCCCCGCCCCTGCTTCCCTACCCACCCACTCCCACTACTTGGCCCAGGCCTTCCCTTGTGCTGGGTCATATAAAGTTTGCAAGACCAAGGGGCCTCTATTCCCAGTGATGGCCGATTAGGCCATCTTCTGCTACATATGCAGCTAGAGACACAAGCTCAGGGGGTACTAGCTAGTTCATATTGTTGTTGCACCTACAGGGTTGCAGCCCCCTTCAGGTCCTTAGGTACTTTCTCTAGCTCCTCCATTGGGGACCCTGTGTTCCATCCAATAGCTGGCTGTGAGCATCCACTTCAGTGTTTGCCATGCACTTCAACCCCACTCTTGTACAGTGTGTATACATAACCTATACACATCTTCCTGTACACTTTAAATCATCCCTAGATTATTTATGATGCCTAGTATAAAATAAATGGTACATTTAGTTATCATACTACCCTACTTAGGGAATGACAAAGAGTCATATTCAGTTACAATGTAAATGCTTTCCCAATGCTTTCAGTATGGAGTTGATGAAGCTACAGATGCAGAAGCTGTGGATGTGGAGCGCCCAACCATCTTCAGAATCTCAGGGGACACAGTGTAGAAATGAGAACTC
The DNA here is from genome assembly GCF_900095145.1 of Mus pahari. Classification (NCBI taxonomy): domain Eukaryota; kingdom Metazoa; phylum Chordata; class Mammalia; order Rodentia; family Muridae; genus Mus; species Mus pahari. The sequence goes on from NC_034600.1 coordinate 56,864,291, forward strand.
CCCCACACCAGGAATGTGAATCGTGGCTTGAAAGCCACTGCAGCCTCTGGAGTGGCTTGGTGAGCTAGCTACGAAACATTCTATCCAAAACATGTTGCCTTTGCACTGTTATTTATTGATGGATGATCTCATGAGTGACCGGTTCCTCTGGACCTCAGGCCAACATGGATTTTCTAACATCTGTCCAAACTCTGCCCTGGCCAGGGAGAATTAACATTTACCCAGTTCCTATTCTTTCCTTTAAGCCAAAAAAAGCTGATTAAAAACAAAGCTCTGCAGTAAAAAGAGGTGGCAGGGACTCTAAGTTGAGTGAGTTAGTGTAATGGGAGATGGGTGTGATGCCTCCACCTTTGGGTAAGCATCTACATGCCAAAATAACCCTAGTACAGAGGTGAATACAGCACTGAACTGTAAATTGCTACAGCTAGCTTTGAAGATAGAACTCCCTGGGACACTACCCTAATGCTGGGCCAACCTGCACCAGCTCCCATTTGGACCATGCAGTCTCTGCTAATTAACTCTACATCTTACAGAATGCAGCTGTCAGCATGCACAGCACGTGGACATACACGGCACAGCTCCCTCTCAGGAACCTCTTGGGTTTTTGAAACAGGAAGAGAATGGGGTATGCGGACTCAGACGAGAATGTTTTAAAGTGTCTCCATAGCCATTGCTAGTCGCTTTCACACAACCATGAAGATCTAGCTAAACCACTGAGCAGTTGTCCAAATGGCAGCTGACTTGGGTTGGTGCACAGGGAGACAGATCTTCTGGAAATTTTAATTGAGGATAAATTACCACCCTGTGGTGTAAGCATCTTTGCGCTAGATTCATTTTAATAAAAACAAATACAGAGCAGTTATTCCTAGCTGGAGTTATTGCTCTGAAATCCAATGTACAACAATCTTAATCTTCAGCATGGTGTGAAACAGCTAATCCCCTGTTCTTCTCTTCACCCTAGGAAGATTATGTCTTTTGTTTTCCAAATTAAATGCTAGCATTCTGTATTGGAAAGAAAAAGTCAGACTCCTGAGAATCAAGGGGCACATGTGAGGTTCTTACCCAGTTATTTCAGCCTCTGGCCATTTAGTACTGGAGGCAATTGAGGAGATCCAGTGAGCAGAGGAGCCCAAAGGATGTACCTAGCAGTGCATAACACTTAATGGATAAATTTATTTAATATTAGTTTGCATAATATAGAGGCTTTCTTACACTTGGGAGACAGAAATGTTAGAAATGGATTTAGGTTAGTGGAAGGGTGTGTGGCTGGCAGTACACTCACTGCTTATAGCAAACACGCAGCGTTGGTGAGTTTTACGTGTTGTACTGGCTAATTTTGTGTCAACTTGACACAGCTGGAGTTATCACAGAGAAATGAGCTTTAGTTGTGGTAATGCCTCCATGAGATCCAGCTGCAGGGTATTTTCTCTATTAGTGACCAAGGGGGAAGGGCCCCTTGTGGGTGGGACCATCTCTGGGCTGGTAGTCTTGGGTTCTATAAGAGAGCAGGCTGAGCAAGCCAGGGGAGGCAAGCCAGTAAAGAACATCCCTCCATGACCTCTGCATCAGCTCCTGCTCCCTGACCTGCTTGAGTTCCAGTCCTGCTTCCTTAGGTGATCAACAGCAGTATGGAAATGTAAGCCGAATAAACCCTTTCCTCCCCAACTTGCTTCTTGGTCATGATGTTTGTGCAGGAATAGAAACCCTGACTAAGACACGTGTGCAGGGCTTTCTTATGATGAGGGTCCTGAGTGCTAGCGGAGGGAGAGTCTGGTTTTTACCCTGATAAGTTCCCTGTGCTCTGCCACATTGTCCTACAACATTAAATGCACAGGCAATGCTAAGTGGACTCAGTGAGTTTGGTTTGGTTTGGTTTGGTTTGTTTTTTTTTTTTTTAAAAAAAAAAAAGCACATGAATTGAAAGGAATAGTGTTAGGGAGTGTTGGTGATAGATTGGTGGGGAAGAAAAGGGGGCATCTTTGATCAAAATGTATTATCTATGTATATGACATTCTCAGCTTTTAAAGTTGTCCAAAAACGAAAAGCAACCCAAACAGTACAATTAATGAAGAAATTACAGTATCTCATTCAGCAAAATATAAATGAAATAAAAGAAAAATAAATTATGTGAAACTACATAAAACAACCAGAATTCACTTGATGATAACTTATTGCAAAATACCTAAGATTGATTCTTCTTCAAGTAAGTCTTAAATTGTCTTTGTCCATCAAGGAAAAGGCTTATAAGAGCTAAAAAGAGCCTTAGACATTCTGCCTAGCTTAATGGGAACAGTTCTAGGGTTAAAGAGATTGAGTCAAATAGAGAGACCACAGTGACAACAACAACAACAACAAAGGATGGAGAAGAAAACTGTAAGGATCTCCTAGCACCAAAGGATGGAAACAAATCCCACATCACGGGAGAGTTAAGCCTTCCTTCAGACTTTTATAATTGATAATCTCAGTGGTGGGTGGGCCAAAGCATGCAGAGAAGTCTAAGCAGAAAGGACAAGGGGCTAAGATCAGGCAGTGATCTGGTGAGAGTTCAGGTATGTCCTATTTACCTCTTGAAGGCAACGCTGCCTCCTCTTCTATGGGATGCTTTCCACAGTGTGGGTGGGACCCTGCCTAGTTCTCCATCTAGGGAGGAGTCATTCTAGGTTCCCAAAAGAATGAGCCGCCAGCCTAAAGATTGCAAACTCAGCTGTTGGCCTCAGTGGAAGAGGGTTGGTTTAATGGGGGACAGTAATAAAGAGGGGCTTCGGGAATGAGTGGGTCTAAGTAGGACCACTGTTGATGCACAAGGCATCCCTAGGGGAAAAACGGTTAGGAATTTTCTTGGCATTTGTGCCACAGCAGGATGGGGCATGGGAAGAGTCTGAATAAGGTAATGCGAAATGGCATGGTGATGAGAGAGTCTGAGAATACAGAGGTGAGGAAGACAAATCAGATGGTCGTGGACAAAGCAGATGGAATTTAGGAACTGTCTTAGTCAGGATTTCTATTCCTGCACAAACATTATGACCAAGAAGCAAGTTGGGGAGGAAAGGGTTTATTCGGCTTACACTTCCATACTGCTGTTGATCACCAAAGGATGCAGGACTGGAACTCAAGCAGGTCAGAAAGCAGGAGCTGATGTAGAAGCCATGGAGGAAAGTTCTTTACTGGCTTGCCTCCCTTGGCTTGCTCAGCCTGCTCTCTTATAGAACCCAAGACTACCAGCCCAGGGATGGTCCCACCCACAAGAGGCCTTTCCCCCTTGACCACTAATTGTGAAAAAACTTTACAGCTGGATCTCATGTAGGCATTTCCTCAACTAAAGCTCCTTTCTCTGTTGATAACTCCAGCTGTGTCAAGTTGACACAAAATGAGCCAGTACAGGAACTCACTGTAAACCTGCTCACAGATGGACTTTTTACTTGTCAACCACAGTCATACTTAGAGAGATGGGGATGTGTGAACCCTAAGATGACCTTAGGCTGAATACGCAAGGCTCAGGTTTTGCTAACTGGACTCCAGATATTTGAAGCAGTTGCACTACACCATCATGCAAAGTTGTGAGCCCTCATCGGTATCCCAACCCCAACTGAAGCAGTCAGTAAGGAGGGCCATGTTCCCTTCAACCTGGATCTGCTTGCTGTGAAGAACGGATTCAGAAAGATTTAAAAAAAAAAAAAAAAAAAAAAAAAAAAAACAAATCTACCCTTAGCCTTGTGTCTGATTACCATAACATCTTGTCTGTGGGTCAGCAGGGGGTGTGCTCAATGCTAGGACAAAGGTACTGTGTGACCAGGGTTAACATTGAGCATAGCCACAGTGAGTGGCCATTTTGTTTCCCTCTGAAAGTTTTCTTACCACACCATGGTTACCTTGCCAGAGGATAAGGTGAAGATTGAGTTGGGAAGGCATTGTCAAAAAGGCATTAGGAGTGTGTCTAATTCCTTGGCACAGGCAGCTTGGGGCATTAGGGAGTGCATGGGTGTAACCAGATTCCAGCATATGTAGAAGAAAGTTATCTAATAGGAACACCGAGTGGTTTCTGATAGCATTTTTAAAAGGTAAAACTTTAATGAGAAGGTTTTTTTTTTTTTTTTTTGATCCTACACCAGCAGAAGAGGAAATACAAACAAATAACTAAATCCACTCCTGCTTCTGCCTACCTGGATTCCGAGCTGAGTATTTCATTTGCAAAACAGTCAGAGACCTGTCTGGCAGAGGCTTCCTGGTTTCACCCACGAAGGGTGATTTATAGCATGGTGATCTCAGATGTTGTTTTATGGGATACCCAAAGGAGGAGGGAAGTTCCAATACCGGGATATTTTAGAACACCTTCAGCCAAGCCAGGCTGAGTTTAAAGGATGTTCAAGAAGAAGAACTCTTCCCAGGTTATACACAAATGAGATCAACAGCATTGGACACCCTTAAGAACAAGTAGAGCCGTAACTGGGATAACCTCTGTCTACCCTAGCTCTTCTGCTCCCGGTTACCCATATCTTAATCTATTTCTCTCCATGGGTCAATTGCTCTTGCCTTATGTATCATCACCCTATAGAAGGGGACAGTTTCACAGTCTGTCACAGGTGTCACACAACTCTTGATTTCTCAGATGCTCTGGGACTTGCCAGATTTCTCTCTCTCTCTCTCTCTCTCTCTCTCTCTCTCTCTCTCTCTCTCTCTCTCTCTCTCTCTCTCCTGTCAGAGTGTGGATAACAGCCTACTAAATCTCTCTACACTCAGTTTCTGTACCTAGTGGAAACCAGTGTCTCCTTATGAGGTCATGAAAAGGCAGAAATGAAATTCAAGTGATTGAAGACCTCACGCCAGTGCCTGTTAGAACAAGCTCATTATTGAATACCTATCAATCAGAAGCTGCTGACCACTTGGTTTGAAGAGGATGGCCCTGAGAGATTCGAAGAAGTGGGTTAGATTGAGAAAGTGCTACCTAGATGTGTATTTGCAAGGGATCTAGGCCAAGCAAGCAAAAGGTCTCCAGAACTTTGCTGAGCCCATTAATGGGTTTGGATTCGATAGAAGGGCACTGCTTGTTGGTACCCACGTACCCCAAGCTTCCAGTGTCATTAAAATGTCTATTTTTGAGTGATTCCACAAGCAGTAGTGGCAGGTGTTATACACCTTCAAGAAGTTGTCCATTGAGTGGTATGTGTCTGGCAGACAGAGCACATACCCTGATCAGGAGGGAATGGATGAATTCTGCTCCTCCAGGGGCTCATCAAGCATCTCTTCACGATGCTCGGTGAGCCTACGATGGAGGACTTTGCCTCCTAGATGTTCTTCCCTTGATTTAAAAATAAAATTTAAAAGGAAATAAAAACCATGTGTTTCTGGAAATTTACATGTAGTTCATCAAAATCTATTGTTTTTTGGAGCACTGTCTGAAGTCTAATAAGACTAATGAGTCTTTTTATATATATATAAAAAAAGTCTTTAAAAATCTTTTTTTTTTTAAAAAAAAAAAGCAGGAACTTGAGAAGCTTTGAAAACTGTTCCAAAGAGTAAAAATAATAATATTAATAAATTGCTCAAAACTCTCAAGCCCTGCAGGTTCAAAATTGACATAATACCCTGAACCCAAGAGATTTGAATTATTACTGTTCATTGTCTCTTGCTATGGGGCTTTACAGAAGGGAGAAAGAAGCCACTTGGAGGGTCACTAAAATTCATTATGAGGTTTGCTTCACAGCCATGGCCATGTCCCTGGAGAGTTCCTGAACCTTCTCAGCCTGAACTTAGACAGGAACCTCCAGCCTGACCCTCCCACTCTCCATCCGGCAGGATCGATAAACTGACCTGGTTTATGCTCCGGATACTGGAGCAAGAGCCCTCCATGAACGGTTCTCCTGTGGGGAGCACAATCTATATTATATAAATGGGTGGTGTGCAGTTAAACAGTTAAACAATGATGTGGAAAGATGAATGCAGAAAATATTAAAAATAAAATAAAATAAAATAAAAAGCCAATGGCTTGAACTGTCTTTCTGAACACTTCCCCTGAACTCTCTACACTGTTGTCTGACGACCTCTTGTGGTGAAATCTTTGCCAGCAAGTGTGAATCAGGGCTTCTTAGCCAAGCCATCCCATGTTACATTTTCCTAGATTCTCTTCCCGCTGTTTTGTCGCTCACATTAAGCAAGGCGGCAAGAACCAGTTGGAAGCACCCAGAATAAAGTAAGTGGTGCGTGTGCCTGAGCGGCTGTCGTTTAACAAATGTTACCTGGTGTTTTCTCTTCCAGGGAGCCTCTGATGTGTTGCCTGTATCAAGAAGAAGGGGCCAGCCTGAAGAAAAACATGCCATCTGCACTTGCTTTCATGCTACTTCTTCTCAACATCAGCCTCCTGAATGGTAAGAGAGTCTCTTCTTGCTCCCCTTGCCTGGAGTGTTTACCAGGGGGTGGAGAGGCTGTCTCCGTCTGTTGCAATGCAGCCGTGAGAAAGGAAACCATCCGTGTCGTGTGCTGCTACTAAATTATTTGCCATACTTCTGCGTTAAAATTAATGCCCAATCTTGTCATGTGCTCCCTCTCTCCCATCCCCATTTTAAGAGAGGACAGAGAGGGCACTGGAGATGGACTTGCCATCCAGGTTCTTACAGTTACCAGCTGCGTGACTTGAACCACTTGTGTGTCTCTTCATGGTTTTAATTTCTCCAAAGAAGGATAGTTATATTTCACACAGTTCAGATGAATTAATGTATTTGAAAATACCTTTGGACAACCATAAAACAATATATAAGATTGCTATTACAAGGTAGGAAAGAGGTCCAGCCACTTCCAGTATGTGTGCTACTCCTAGAAACAAAATTCAGAGCTGAATGAAAAGCTGTGTGATTATCTACATAGGTTTCTATATCTACTTCTATGTCTTTCTGGGCATGTGTACTTCTGAATGTACCAATGTGCATACCAACTGTTTATAGTACTGGGATGTAAATGCTTCTGTGTGAATATATGTATATATGTGTGTATGTAGATACCAGTGAGTAACCTCTGTGTATATTGTGTATCTCTGTGTGTGTGTGTGTGTGTGTGTGTGTATAGAGAGAGAGTGTATGTGTGTATGTGTGTGTACCAATATATATTGCCATCATTATGCCTTTGCATATATTTCTCTTTAGATATGTTGATATGAATGTTTTGCATTATCTGTGTATATGGAATCGGTATAGACAAGTGTCTGCATTTCTTGGACTTGTACAATATCCCTTGTATTGCACTGAGATAGTCCATAAACTTTGTTTCCTCTAGGGACATGAAAGGAACATTGGACTACTTGTCATTTCACATCATTTCACGTCCTTACCTTTCCCCCCTTGAAGGTTGTTTGGCTTGCTTACTTTTTCAAGACACGGTTTCTCTGTGTAGCCCTAGCTATCCTGGAACTCATTCTGTAGACCAGGCTGGCCTCAAACTCAGAAACCCACTTGGCTCTGACTCCTAGGATTGAAGAGGTTTTTTTTTTTTTTAATGAATATTTCTTTCTACATAATATGCTTCTCCTCACCCATGGCAGAAACAAACAAGCAAAAGAAACCTTGTATTTTTGCAATGACTCCCAAAAGCACCATCCTGACAAAATCTTCCCTGAGGATGAACAATGCTCGAATATTGGTAGATCCACACAAGGCTCACACAGATGGTTGTCAGCAGTTCTAAGCTACTGTGACGCTTTGCTGGTTAGCCCACAGCCCCATGTGGTACACCATACTAGATCATTCATTAAGTTCTTCTTCCTTAACACATTTCATACAGACCCCTTTTCCAATTCATGATCCCTTGGCCATGATTCTCCTGACCTGCTCTGTTGGATGGGTGGGCAGCTAAAGTTCCACCCTGAGAGCCTATGTGAAAGATTGAATAATCGTGGGGGAAGATATAGAAGACCCCAGAACTGCTAACACCATGGCAAAATGGGGGGATGGAAAATAAGAAGAGATACCATCAGTTATAATTGGTCTTCCAAGCCGACAGCATCATGATAAAATCCCAGCGTTATTCTGTTCTTTTCAACATAGCAACCAAGCATGAGAATTGGAGATCAGCTTGCCAAGAGTTCTGGAGGTTAAGCAAGTGAAAAATCTCATACTGTCGGCCACCTCACATCCTGCCTACCTTCTTACTTCTAGCCTGACAGTGGGAACAGCTCTCATGTGATGCTGATAGCTCCCCACTCAGAGTGGAATGAGCCTCTATCTTTCCTCTTACCATACTGCTTTGTGAAAATCTACAGAACTACAAGGAAGGTTTGGGTCACCTACCCAGAAAAAGAAAAAAAAGAAAGGAAGTCAGGGCATAAATACAAAAGGAGATTAAGACTGAGATTCAGTAGAGGGCTGGTGAGATGGCTCAGCGGTTAAGAGCACTGACTGCTCTTCTGAAGGTCCTGAGTTCAAATTCCAGCAACCACATGGTGGCTCACAACCATCTGTAACTAGATCTGACGCCCTCTTCTGGAACATCTGAAGATAGCTACAGTGTACTTACATATAATAAATAAATAAATCTTTTTTTAAAAAAAAAGATTGAGATTCAGTAAACAGCAAAAGGGAGAATTACAAGACAGTAAACTAGACCATTAATCTGTAGATTGTTCAGCCACAGGTAGGGCATCTGCACTGAACCCACACACAAAGGCTCAGGGGCTATTTATTTATTTTGGGAAGGGGGATAGAAAGATTGTGAGAGCCAGAGGTCCAGGAAAACTAGGACAAAACATTGTCTTTTGGACACATGGCAGCACCATGATACTCATAACTTCACCATGACATGCACAAAATCAAGCCAGTTAACAGTTCATCACAGAGATGGGAGGGGCTCCTGAATCCCCACATCTAAGTGAAGTACTACTAACAGCTGGCAGCTTCAAAGAACTAATAATTGTTCTTAAGTGCATAGCCCCTGGTGTGTCAAGCAGAATCCAATGAGTAGCTCGATATTCATAAGTATATAAAGAGCAAATCACACTTAGTATATATGTGTCCACGAATGTGTGTCTATGTCCGTGTGTGTGTGTGTGTGTGTGTGTGTGTGTGTGTGAGAGAGAGAGAGAGAGAGAGAGAGAGAGAGAGAGAGAAGAAACAGAGACTGAGAGAGAGAAATGGTAGGCATAAGGGCTAGATCTGTGATGAAAACAAAGGAAGAGTTGGTGCTGCAAGAATGTCAGAGAAGTACAGATTCCTGGGTAAAAAGGACAGAGAATGTCAGAAGGCAGGTCACTTACAGTGTATTCATAGGCTAGTTAGAGATAAATGGGGATTAATGCATTCAAAATATATCATATGCATATATAGAAATGTCAAAGAATTAATAAAAATATAATTTTTAAAACAAGATCATTAGTCTAAGGCTGTACAGAATCAAGGTAAGGAAGAAAGCAAGAAGGGAGAAGATAAGGGAGGGGGAAAGAGAAGGAGGGAGGGAGGGAGGGAGGGAGGGAGCAGTAGCCCAGGGACACCCAGAAAAGAGACTATAAGTGATGCAAATGAAGACAAAGGAAGAGTTGGTGCTGCAAGAATGTCAGAGAAGTACAGATTTCTAGGTAAAAAGGTCAGAGCATGTCAGAAGGCAGGTCACTTACCGTGTATGCATAGGCTGCTAGTCACTGGGGGAAAAGGAATGTTTTAGTTGGTAACCCTAACACCTACTAGACTCTGTGGGAAGAGGGGCTACAGAGTCTCCATATGTGTCCATCCCTCTCCCCTCAGTCTCACCCTTCATTGAAACGTGTGTCACTGGTCTCTCCAAAAGTTATTAACACCTCCATCTCAAAATGCAAATGTAGACCACCAGCAAACATTATCTAAGTGTCCTGTGGGCACTGCAACAGCACAGAGAAGGATGGTTGGCTCCTGGTGCTATGGCCTTTCTGAACTAAGCACTAAGACTTCTTCACTGGCCAGGGTGCCAACAAGCTACCTCTGTTGCTAGGAGCACCATCACACAGTTGAGTGGACTTCAATATTAACTCTAATGGCTGATTGCTTTTTTGTTTTAGGACAGTCACCACCTGGAAAACCTGAAATCCACAAATGTCGTTCCCCTGACAAGGAAACATTCACCTGCTGGTGGACTCCTGGGTCAGATGGAGGACTTCCCACCAATTATTCACTGACTTACAGCAAAGAAGGGTAAAATGTCTCTTTCCTTAATGTCAAACCCAAACAGAGTGCTCATACTCTCCTAGGTCCAACTTATCTTGGCTCTGAGTTGGAAACACCATGCTTTCCTGGATTTGCACCAATAAGGTTCATCCCACCAGGAAAAGAATTTAATGTCTCTGCCCATCTTGTTCAGTCAAGGTTTTTACAGAACAGCCTTCAAATGTACATTGTACAGCAGCATTATAACATTAACCAAGTTCCCAATTGTCTGTCACAAGCTTAGATTGCAGACAAAGTCACCATTTCCTAAGTGTTGGCTAATCATGAATAAACCACATGCCATTGAGCAGTATAACTGCTCATCCATAAACCACAGGCCATTTGTAGCTTTTTTTTTTCTTTGCTAATACACTACTTTTGTAACATAACTGAATTATATAAACTGTGTTGTGGTCCTTGGCAGCCATGGTACATTAGGTTTTCAAATGTGCTTCATGCCCAAGAAAATAGCCTTTAAGGAAAAGAATTCAAGGATTATGTTTAAGCAAATTGCTAGTCTATAAGATACCATCTCAGCCAGTCATGGGAGCACACATCTGTTATCCCAGCATTCTAGACACTGAGACAGGAAGGTCACAAGTTCAAAGACAGCCTGAACTACATAGAGAACCCCTATTCCAAGCACATCAAAAGAATAAAATTCAAGATTTCCTGGAAGGCATATTTAAATGTAACACTGCCATAAGGGCAAAGGGAGATCATCTCAAGATGATAATTTTGATAAAAATAACAGTGATCCCCTTCTAGAAATCTTAAGTGAGCTATAGAAATATTAATTTAGCAAAAAGTACACATCTGTACCTTGGACCTAAAAGTAAAATATGTATTACTGATGCAGACAGGTATGCCACTTTCCAAGGTCTGCTTGTACACAAAGCTGTCCACCCATCTGGCATGCAAAGATGAATGGCACAAATTCTTAAAGAATCCAGGACTAGAGAAGCCTCCACCCCCTGTGTGGTGTGGCTGGAGTTGAGGCTGTTAAAACAGGAGCATCTTAATGAGCCACATGGGGCTGAACTATCCCCCTTCATGCCCACCTCAGTCTGTTGCTCACTTTCACCATCTAAGATACGTTGGTATCAGTGTATCTCCCCCTGAACCCTTTTTATAAAATGGAGCTCAGAATGTTTGTGTGACCACTACGACACTATGGATGATCCCATAATGTGTATATGTGCTAATGAAGGTTCCAACTACATAAGGCTGCCCAACAGTGATGCAGTTGGTATGAGTGTGCCTTGGCCAATAGTAACTCAGGAGGACAAATAACAAGGTGCATAGAAACATCTACAGAAAAAGAGTTAGTGAAGAGCAGAGTACTAGAGGGGGAGGGGGCAAAACTAATTTTTCCACCCCTTCTTCAAACACACTTCTTTCCCTCACACCCCGCTGATCTGAGTAGAGCACAGAGCCACAGGAACCCATTTCTCTGTTTTCATACTTATTCTTTGAATGCCTTATCCTCATAACCCAGTAATATTAATCTATTAAGAAAAAAATGAGACCCCTATTTTCTGATTCACTCTTAATGCATTACTCGTTGCAGAGAGAAAAACACCTATGAATGTCCAGACTACAAAACCAGTGGCCCCAATTCCTGTTTCTTTAGCAAGCAGTACACTTCCATATGGAAAATATACATCATCATAGTAAATGCCACGAACGAAATGGGAAGCAGTGCCTCGGATCCACTTTATGTGGACGTGACTTACATTGGTAAGGGAAGGGGAAGTGGGTGGGTAATTTGTTACTGTTACATAGCTATCAAAAGTCAAACTCTATCTGGGTCTTCCTGGCTTATGGTGGATTCCAGATAAGAAAGATGAGAGAAGTCACAGTATCTTCTTTAAGAGAGCATTTTACACCAACAGTGTTGACTTTTCATAGAGAGATCAGTATTTGAGAGGTTTACGTTCTCATATTTTCCCTCAATGCTAACCCTCATGTTTTATATTCAGTGTGAGTGTTCTGTGTGCCTCTTTTATTAATACTTCCCTCTGCCCTCTCTTTGCAACTCTCTTGCCCTCTCTACTAGCCAACTCAAGTTTCTTTTATGGCTTGTTGGGGTGTGCTGGAGGTGAAACCCAGAGCTGTTCATGAAAGCAAGCTCTCCCACTGAGCTACACCAACAGCTCCAAAGGTCTTTTCTCCTCTGAGAAGACAGTGACCCTCTCTGGAAAGGAAAGTCTTTTAAAAGGATCTTCTGATTCTGTATGTTGATTCTTCTGAATCAACTCAAATGCTTTGGCTGAAATTCAGCTCTCAACAATATTATATCTACTTCATTATTTTTGGGGGGTTACATGAAATTTTATTACACAGCAAAGACTGTCCAAATTAAGGCATATACCAGATATATTGGCATATTATAGCAAAACAGGCAAACTATTACAAGTGTAAAATGCTGTCTGGTACCATTCTTAGGTTTTGGATTAGCAAAAGTTGGTGATCTGTTAAGAAAGCATTATAATGGTTTTGAGAACGACAATGATGTTAGGTCAGATATAGGTGTGGTTGATAAATGGCTTTCAAATGAGCTAAAAATGGCCAAGATAATTTGTCTCTGGTCTATAACATTTAAGTTCTCCACAATCAAGAAGTTCAAGCATTTGACCTGTAGAGTCTGACATAGTGGTGACTTTTTTTTTTCCATTTTTTTATTTATTATTATTTTCTTTATTTACATTTCAAATGCTATCCCGAAAGTTCCCTATACTCCACCCCCAACCCTACTCCCCTACCCACCCACTCCCACTACTTGGCCCTGGCCTTCCCCTGTGCTGGGTCATATAAAGTTTACAAGACCAAGGGGCCTCTCTTCCCAATG
>NC_034600.1:56878700-56904390 GCF_900095145.1 Mus pahari
TTGCCTTACAGAAGCTTTGCAATTTTATGAGGTCCCATTTGTCAATTCTTGATTTTACAGCACAAGCCATTGGTGTTCTGTTGAGAAATTTGTTCCGTGTGCCCATATCTTCGAGGCTTTTCCCCACTTTCTCCTCTATCAATTTCATATCTACTTCATTATTAATTTGAGATATTACTATTATACCAAGTCAGATGAGGGTGATTGGGATATGGCTTAATGACAGGGTGCTGCCTAATATGAATAAAAAAGAATCCCTGGGATCAAGTATCCCCCAAATATTATAATAATAATAATAATAATAATAATAATAATAATAATAATGGTTACAATAGGAGATAAGTATTAACTGGCTGAAGGTTAATGTCATTTACATAATGTTTCATTCATAAAGCCAATTGTCGATCTAAGAGATGTCTCTTTGCACTTTGACTACAGCTGTAATGGCTTTTATGGTTTGGCACAGACAATAAATAAACTCCTAGGAAAATAGATAGGATAAGGAAAATGCGGTTTATTATTTGCCTTAGATAATAATTTATGAAGCAGTTAATAAGATTTGAAATTACTCAAGCCTTCCTAATTTAAGTAATAACACACAACAAGAGAAAGCAGGCCGAGGCCTTACAATATATGCACACCTCCCTCCCAATTCCATGTCTTCATTTTTGTTTGTTTTGTTTTTTGTTTGTTTGTTTATGTTTAATAATACACTGTAGCCAATTAATGCTACCCATATGGGGGGGTGTCTTCCAGTGAGTCATGAGCAACCTGCAAGTAATCATTTCCCCCACCCCCAAAGAAAAGTGATTTTTTTTTTTCTCCTCCAGTCTCTACCAACCACCAGTAGCACTTCAGTTGGGGTTGGGGCCTCAGGAGTCCCTCTCTCTCCAAGTGAAAAAGTTTAACTGATTTGATCGTGTGCATATCCTCTACAGAGAGCCTCAACAGCTCTGAATTCATGTATACAACAATCACATCATGTCTAAAAGACAGCATTTCCTAGCGTTCCTCCCCAACCTCCAGCTATTACATTCTTTCTGCCCCCTCTTCCATGAAGTTTCAAGAGTCTTGAGGAAAGGGAGTTGATACGGAGGTTGCATCTACAGCTGGGATCCCACAGTCAAGAATAAAGAACATGTTATTGAGCAACAGGAAAGAAAAGGTGAGACAGGCCAGCACCCTAGTTATTTCACCATTAGGACAGTAGTTCCATGGCCCACACTTCGAGAACTCTGAGACTAGCGGCCTTGTAAACATGCCTTGTGGTTATTTCTTAATTGTAAAATACATATAACAAAATCATCATTTTAAAATAATAGTAAACTGTATAATTCAGAAGATTAGTTCATTCAGAAAGTTACATACCCATTAATTCTATCTCCCTTCTGGGGGGGGGCGGAACTATTTAAAATTGTTTCCAAATAAATCTGCCTCTGTGATTCAAATAACACTCATATTAAATATGTTCCTTAGACTGGTAATTGTGCCCCTTCTGCACCTGGAATATGGGGTCATGACATTTGAGGAGGGGCTTAAATGATGATGCATTATTAGAGCATTATTTTATTTTATTAATTGAAAATGGATTCTTCTTGTACAGTGTCCCCTCCCCCCCATCCTCCCTGATATGCTGATATGCATTCAAGAAATATTAATGAATTATATGGCTATAGGATGTCCCTCACCCTCCCATAAGTCACCCCCACTCCTAAGAAGAAGATGGCCAAGTCCACACTCTGCGTCCACACTAGGAGGTGACAGCATTGCTTCTGTGTAAATAATATTCTGCAAAATCTTCTGCCTTAATTTTTTTTTAGTTCTGTTTTTAATTTCTGAATAGTCAGCCATCGTGATTTCTTTTTTTTTTTTTTTGTCCCCCAACTTGATGTATGAAGGTTTTGGTTCTGCCTGGGAGTGGATTGAGGTGTTGAGGAGGCCAGGGCTTGCCTGTAAAACTGACTTGAGACCATTTTAATAAACTGCACACCTTTAAAAGAAAGAAAGAAATGTTAAACACTTGCTAGTGGAAATTCAGTAAAAATTTGATGAATGAATGAATGAATGAATGAATGAGCCAACAAGCTGTTTTAGTGTTAATTAGGAAAACACTATCAAAAAGTTCAAGTGCTGTGCATATCTTAATCATTTATTATCTAGCAGAGTTAGTGCTGTTCTCCATAAGGAATAATGCATATTTTGAGTATAAAACATAGCTAGTTGATGAATGCAAAAAATCTCTAAACTTGTTACCTGTGAAATTATGAAGATGAATAGGTGATGCACAAAAGGATGTGGAGTTTTTCTTCAAGGAGATTCTTGCCCCAACTAAGGGAAATAAACTATTTCAAATCTCTTTCCCAATAATCTCATATAGCAACTTCAACTTGAAACTCCCATCTCCACTACTAATACATAGCCATTACCCTCAGGGAAAGAATGTAAACATGTATATGAATCTAGTTGGTGTTAAGTAGACAATATAGTCAAAACAAAATCTCAGTTGGTTATTATTGTTACCACTCAAACTCTATGTTCACGTAAAACATGATTGATTACATAATTAAGAAGAAAAATTCATTTATCATGCCCTCTAGGAGTTCATAATACAGTGGAGAAATTGGACTGATAGAAAATACAAGTTACGTTAGAGAACAGAAAAGAAGGTCCAAGCAGTGAAGGAAACTAAAAATATCTTTGTATCTACAGTTGAACCAGAGCCTCCTCGGAACCTGACTTTAGAAGTGAAACAACTAAAAGACAAAAAAACCTATCTGTGGGTAAAATGGTCCCCACCCACCATAACTGACGTCAAAACTGGTTGGTTTACAATGGAATATGAAATTCGATTAAAGTCTGAAGAAGCAGAAGAGTGGGAGGTAAGTCAAACAGAAGCTTGCTGGAGGAACCGTGTCCTCTGGCAAGGAACCTCCCATGACAGAATTGATCATTTCTCTAATTAGTTCCCACCACGTTGGCATCACCTTGTTGAGATGGCCCTCCTGGGTATGGAAATTCCTCCCCCTTCTAATGAGATCGAAACTTGTTCATACTCAGAACTCTCAGAAAGACAGCTGCTTATACTGGACAGGCTCCCAACGTGCCTTCCAAAGGATGTATCAGATCCAGATGCCTTGAAGAACATAAACTATACTGAGGCTGGCGGCAAGAGAATTTCAGTTTAATCTGTACATGGTCAATATGTTTTTAAAGAAATACTTTGTGATCCTCAGTATAAAAAGATAAGTTCACAATTATAAGCATTATGATATTCTACCCTTAATCATTTCGGTATATGTCTCTGTTGAAAGGGGGACATTTGCAAAGGCAGTCAAAATTAGGATCACACATTTTTTAAAAGGTAATTAAAATCCCTAAATAACATGGTAATTAGTGTATATTTTAATCTTCTCTGTCTTGGTTTCCTCAAAATAAAATATCTATTAACTGGTTTGTCCAAACCAAAGTCTACTCCAGGACAGTTTTGATACAGTGAGGACAGGAGGTCACATCAGGAGGTCACACAATCTTCACTTTTTATTAGTCCTTTGTTTAATCACTTAGCTGCTCTCCCTGCTTCAATGACTTTTTCAGCCAGACTTGAGATTTAAGGACTGAATTAGATTCAAGTTGACTAACATATATTTCAACATACTGTATAAGTAATTAGTATGAAGTTCATACTACATTCATCATCATCAAGATGCATGAGCCATCTGGTCTACCTGGTATAAATGATACTTAATCTAAGTCTTAAATTAGAGAGACATAAATCTAGTGTCTTCATTGCTAAGTACCACTTCATTTATGTATGATTACTTCAACATTCATGAAGACTTAGATTTCTTCCACTTAGTCGTTTTAGCACCAACAAATAATTCTTTGGCTCAATTCCTTCACTGGAATTTGTAAACTAATAATTTTATTATCTCTCATATGTATGAGTTAATTTGTCACCAAGTATCCTGTTGTGATTTGGGGAATTTTTTTTTGTTTTGAGACACTGTTTTTCTATGCTGCCCTGGTTTTCCTAGAACTCACTCTGTAGACCAGGCTGACCTCAAGCTCACAGAGATCTACCTGCCTCACTTTTTAAATTTTGTGAGAGAACTATGAAGAGGAAGACAGAAAGGATAGAATAGAGTGATGCAAACAAGGCATGGTCTAAACAGAGATATGCAACCAAAATCTCCAATACTTAGTTTTTAAAAAGGCTCTTTCCTTGTAACAAAATTCAGAAATGTCTTCTGTTTTCCTGTTCCTCCTTAGATCCATTTTACAGGTCACCAAACACAATTTAAGGTTTTTGACTTATATCCAGGACAAAAGTACCTTGTCCAGACTCGCTGCAAGCCAGACCATGGATACTGGAGCAGATGGAGCCAGGAGAAATCCATTGAAATACCAAAGGGTGAGTGTTTGGGCTATACTTTTGACCTGTGTTTATAAACAGTATAAACAATAAAACTGCATGCAGTAGCTATTAATATAGAAACTATTTTGAGCAGTATCTAGAAAAAGTAGCTAGAAAGGTGATCTAATAAAAAGACATTTGAAAGAATTGTATTACTGCCTGAATCACAGTTGGTAAACACCAGGTTTTAGAATAAAGTTGCAAGTATAAGCTTATAATGTCTTCCAAGGACTCACTGGGCATTCTTATGCCTCCCTGTCTGCCTTATGCCTACCAACAATTGATGGTTGCTTTTCAGGTCAAGAGATACATGTAGAAAGAAAAAAATCTTGTAGAAAGAAAAAAATCTTGAGTCCATGAGTTTTGTTTGTTATGTTGGCGGGCGGTTTGGTTTTTAATGATGATGTTATATGTGATCAAAGTTCTCTGGCTGTTTGTCTTTTAGACTTCACCTTGAAAGATACAACTGTGTGGATCATTGTGGCCGTTCTCTCTGCTGTCATCTGTTTGATTATGGTCTGGGCAGTGGCTTTGAAGGGCTATAGGTACTTCACTATCTCTCAGCCCTTCTCTCGGTCATTGTTATTGGGAATAATGACAAAAAGCCCTGATACAAAGATGATGGAAACCAGCAAACAGCCTTATCACCGCATTTATCCACTAGTCCCTGTAATTTTGCTCATACAAAACTCTTTTTTCAGAGGTTTTTTTTTAAGTATTAAAATGTACTTATTTAAATCCAGTGCTCTTTCCATCAAATAGGGACTTAGAACTGTAAAATTGTGGAAATCTGGCAAATGCAGCCAACACTGAGAAAACCAAATAGAATAATCCAGTAGCCTAAAAATCATCATCCAAAATTAGCCAGCACAGGATGTAGTGTGTATCTTCTCAAGTACCTTTATCATTTACTATTACTTTCACACAGCTACAGACTTCAACCTCTTATAGCCCATGCATCAGCTATTTGGGAATTAGAAAGAAAAAGAAAAACTCTTTCAAATAGTAACAATGAAAAGATGAGTCATTTATCCACTCTCACAAATTATTTTATAGCATGATGACCTGCATCTTTCCACCAGTTCCTGGGCCAAAAATAAAAGGATTTGATACTCATCTGCTAGAGGTAAGTGCCAGAAGCAGAGGATGCAGTGTGACTCACTACGTGGTGATAATTAAGTTCACACAATCCCCATTGATCCAATCTGGCCCTCTTGATCATCCTTTTCCAGTGGTCGCTCCTCAGCAGCATATATGGTAACAGAACGAAGCATTTGGGATGAATGTGTTAATCTTCATATTCTAAATGTCAGCGAGAAAGGAGAGAAACCTAGGAAACACCCAAATTCATGGTGAGGCATGCTATACTGCCCAGGGTTGCTACTGAAGTCAGAGATGACTGTTTTGTTCAAATAGCGAATCTTGAAAGATATTTTAACTAACTTGTTACCACTATCTCCTTCACACATGAGTCAAAGCTTCCACTTGAATGGTCTTTACATAAACCACTGTGACAGGATTTCCCATGATCCCTATGCTCCATACGAGCAGTCAGTAGAGCAGTACTCCATGGGCTGGTGTTTTCCTAAGTACGTTAGACTGATCTGAGACAAACCTAAAGCATTTGTCTCTGGGCAGAAATGTATAGTTTCAATTTTACCTTAACAGTGACGTGTACAGAAGCTTTCACTTGTATTTAAAGGTAAATGCCAGCTGATGTTATTACCATGAATGTAACTTGTCTTCCAAAACACTTTGATTGCAACTATTACAGCAAGGACTAGAGCTAAGTAATTTGGACTTCAGGTCCAGTGATCTTACCACCATTCTTCAGTCTAGTATTGACCTTTATAAAACCAACAGGAACATCTCAGCTAAGCAAGTTAACAACTGTCTACCTTTCAGCATAACCTGCTAGCCACTGAGACTTGATGATAAATAGCTATTTAGGGTTAAGCTTTGATACTCTTTCTTCCATTATCTCTCATGCTCAAAAGAACCCTTGCAGAAAACTATTGCTACTCCCATCATAAAATTGGAGAAGTTGTGATCCAGCAAGGAAAATAACCTACCTGAAGTCATAGCTACATGATAATGGATAAAAGCCCAGGTTTAGGCACATGACCTATGTTAGAGGACTGAGAAGGGGGAGGGGACTGGAAGAGGAAAGGGTTGAGATAAGAGGGAGAGAAGCAGGAGTAGGGGAGACAATGTGGAACAGGAGGAGGAAAGAACAGGAGGAAAGAGATGAAAGAAGTATAGAAGAAACTGAAAATGATAGGATCAGAAGAGAAAGGAAAGGAGAGGTAGGAACTAGGGAAAAGAGTTTGAGAAGGAAGAGGAGTGGCAGAAGCCAGAGACAAGGACCACTGTCACCACACTCCAAAAAAACAGTAGAGGAGCCTAGGAGGCCAGCCAGCATATCTCAGAATTACTCAGCCAGGGAGGACCAGTGTCACATGATATGCAAACACGATGACATCAAATGTTTCACAAGACATTTTCATTTTGTAGTTCTATGTTTATGATACATTGAGTGTTATATGCCCATTAAGTTCATGACCACTATTAGAACCACAGGGATAAATTAGGAAAGACGTACAGAGAAGTTTGGCAGGTAGAACTCGAAAGGTGACTCTGGTGGCCTGACATACACAAGTCTACAGTCTGGGGAGGGAGGGATTCTGTGAGACTACCTACAGGGGCCTTCTCCTGAGCAGGAGCAGGTGGAAAGCTTCCATTCCAAGACTAAGCAAGATACAGCCTGGCTGCTGCCCCAGGAGCAAAGCCCCTTTACTCTGCTCAGATACCACTCAGCTGTGACGCCAAGGGTGGCATGTGATGAAGCTAATAACAGCCATCTCTCCTTGTATCTGTGTTTCAATAGAAGGGCAAGTCTGAAGAACTGCTGAGTGCCTTGGGGTGCCAAGACTTTCCCCCCACTTCTGACTGTGAGGACTTGCTGGTGGAGTTCTTGGAAGTGGATGACAATGAGGACGAGCGGCTAATGCCATCCCATTCCAAAGAGTATCCGGGTCAAGGTGTGAAACCCACACACCTAGATCCCGACAGTGACTCTGGTCACGGAAGCTATGACAGTCATTCTCTTTTGTCTGAAAAGTGTGAGGAGCCCAAGGCCTACCCCCCTACCTTCCACATCCCTGAGATCGCCGAGAAGCCAGAGAATCCTGAGGCAAATATTCCTCCCACCCCAGACCCCCAAAGCACCACCCCCAATGGTCATACAGATGCATCCAGATCTACAGCATGTCCTTTACCGCCTGGCCAGCACATGCCCAGATCTCCTTACCATAGCATTGCCGATGTGTGCAAGCTAGCTGGGAGTCCTATAGACACACTGGACTCTTTCTCAGACAAAGCAGAAGAAAATGTTCTGAAGTCGTCTGAAGCCCCTGGAGAGGAAGAAGTGGCTGTTCAAGAAGGGGCAAAAAGCTTCCCTTCTAACAAACAAAACACACCTCGGCCGCTGCTCCAGGAGAAAGGCCCCGCTGTCTATGCTAAACCCCCAGATTACGTGGAGATTCACAAAGTTAACAGAGACGGAGTGCTATCATTACTCCTCAAGCAGAGAGAAAACCACCAGACAGAAAACCCCGGGGTTCCTGAAACCGGTAAGGAGTATGCCAAGGTGTCCGGGGTCACAGATAACAACATCCTGGTGTTAGTGCCAGACTCACGAGCCCAGAACACAGCGTTGCTCGGGGAATCAGTCAAGAAGGTTCCACCATCGCTTGAACAGAACCAATCAGAGAAAGATCTGGCCAGCTTTACTGCAACCTCAAGCAACCGCAGGCTCCAACTGGGCAGGCTGGATTACCTGGATCCTACATGCTTCATGCACTCCTTTCACTGAGAGCTAGACTTTTGGACCGATTGGTTAAAATGTGATTTCTCTTCAGGTGAACACTACAAGAGTCATGAAGTAATGTGGTCTGCTAACAAATGTTACAGGATGTGGGTATTAAAAAAAGAAAAGAAAAGAAAAACAAAAAGAAAAACACTACTTCACTCCTCCACACGCTTGTGCTCAGCATTTGCCTCTTTCCAACAGCTGATTTCCAGAACAAATCAATTTGTTTCCTGTGATTTGTAGATTTTTCTCTTTGCTACCATATATATATATATATATATATATATATATATATATATATATGTATACATATATATACAATGAAATAAAAGCACATCGCTTACTATTCTTGAGGGATGGTGCCAACAGGTATAGCCTCTGCAATCGATTTGTCATCTGACAGAAGGTATGAAATAGTCAAAATGACCTAGAGATGACAGATAGACTGGAAATGCCATGAAAATGGCTCTTAAGAACTGATGGCTAAGCCTTTACACTCCTCTTTCATTTTCATGATGATGGTCCCAATATTGCACTTTTTGGAAAGAATACATTCCAGGACACCAGCCAAATTGTTTACATCAGTCCCTGTACCTTAATGACCCATTGCCTGTATGCAAATGGTACCATGCCCCCAGTGTTTTCTTAAGGTGATTTGAATGTGTTAAGCATGGGTTATTCTGCTGAAACTTTATTTTATTCTAAGGAGTCTTAAGTGTATAGTTTGGGGAAATAAAATTTTCAAACAAAGTAAGGCCAATGAATTCCACGTAGTGAACCATTTCAAATGTATTCCTTGCTTCATTTGAGCAGGGGATGATTTGTTATAAACCCTAGTATTTTCTTAGTAGAAAAAAGAAATTTCCCAAAGACTAACATTAATCTAAAAGGTAATCATTGCAGAACGCTAAGAGAAGTGTTGCCTTACTGTACATACAATTCTACTTTAATACAAACCCGTAAGTTTAGCAATGTATTTTTGAAGACTATTTTTCTATCGCTTAGGTAAAGACTATTTTCTAACTTCCCAGTACTGCTGTTTACGTAGTCAAGTGAGTAGAGTGTTTTCTGCTGCAAGGTTACAGTGAGTATTCAAAGTTTATCAGTATATGAAGTCCCTGTTAGACTAAAGTGCCATGCAACCCATTGCCCACTGAGGAATGCAAAGTGGATGAAAACCTCAATTGAGTACAATAGAGTAAGGTTTATCTGATTATTTTTATCCCTAGGATATGTTAAGCAGCAGCCATCACTGACTTTGGGTTTTGGGACTTTCTATAGACCTAACATATTTCTCCCATGAGCTTTGGATATCTGGCCACCTATGGACAAGTCTCCCAAGCCACCATGAACAAGGGCAGTGATGACTGCGGAGGGGTTCCAAGGCAGAGAGCTGACTTCATTTTGTTTACTTTTATCTGAGCAATCCTGAACACAAAAGGATTTTAAGTAAAACGAACGTCAGCATCTCCTTGGAATTCATGCATTTGCAAGATCTTGGCACAGGCTGTGCTCACGTCACAGATGTCCAGATAAAAGTTTTAGGAAAGCAAGCATCTGCCCAGTGATAACAGTCTTAAAGGTCAGGGGATGGTAGAATCTGCAAGTCAACTCCAAGGGCAGGCTTCCTGAGAAAGTTCAAAGCAAAACCTTGGGTCTCCATTTAACAATAGCATCTATGACTCCCTCTCCCTCTGCTTGGCAAATCAGTTCTCTCCTTTCACCAACTGGATATAGAGACTCTGAACTCACCTCTTATGAGTTTAACATTTCACCCAACATGCACATGCCCTCTGAGATTCTCCGACAAAGGGAAAGAAACAAAGAAAACGCTTCCAGAACTACAAATACAAGCAGCTAAAGCTTATATTCCTAATATATAAGATATCTTGTGAACAACAGAAGCATTTGGGAAAGTTGTCCAGGCTCATGCAATACCCTGAATCCTCCATACTGAATGTCTGAGAAACAATTGCATCTTCGAAGACATAGAGAATTGGAGTCTGAATGGTACTACATTTACTAAGCTCCCAGGCACGCTCAAGCTGAAGAAGCATTTTTCTCTATGACCATTTTCATGAAAAGTTATTTTTCTCTCCCTGTCTTGGAAAGTATGGAGCAGAGTTTAGTAACTTGAAATGAGCAACACTGTATGTAAAGAGAAAACAAAATCAAAACGCTTAGTGATTTAAAATTCACATAGCAATGTAGCTTATATAAAGTCACACAAGACAATGACATGCAAAATACACACAACCTCCAAGAGGGTCAGTAAACCTAATTCACCTGGAAAGCTACCGACAAAGAAAATAAACACCAAAGCGAATGCAGATTAAACCTTCTTTGCCAAGACATTCTATCCTTCTGCAGGAGACAAATAAATGCATTTATTTACAAATCACCACTATAAAATTGATACTGCCTGTATTGCTCATAGTTTGAAATTTCTAAAAATTGGCTTTAGATATGTAATTTTGCAAATGTGGGAAAATATGGCTGTCTAAAGTCAAGTTACATTCCACAAAAATAAGTTAGCATTCACGGGAGAAAACCAAATCTATACAGTTCTATACATTTATTAAATTCTTGTGGTCAAATATTTTCTATTGAAAGACAGGTGCTTGAATGAAAGAAGGCATACTAGAGGTTGAGACACCTGGGATCTAGTTCTGTTTTGCCTTGGAAAGACAAATTACCTATTCTAGTTTTCTTTGTGTTGGACCCAATAATCTCTACAGCCTTTTGAAATTCGGTCTCCTTGATTCTGTGGCTTGATGAATAATCAAAACCAATCCCTTGCATCTTAGTGAAGGTTTCAGGCAAATTATAAAAATGCAGAGCCACCTTCATTCCTGTGCTTGTCCTGTTTCGCTCTTTAAAGTCTCAGCACCCATTTGTCTTCACATACTGAACATGTATTTTATATTATATGGATGCGGTGTAAGTCATACTCTAGGCTCATATGGAGATATGGGTGCAGAGGTAAGATAGAGCGCTAAGAAAGACACAGGAAATGAGACACAAGTCTTTCGCCATGCTCATTCCTGCATGGAGCCAACAGCCTCAAACCTCTATTCTCGTATTTGGTTGTTGCCTGTTTTCTCATCATCCTGTTTAATGAATAACCATTGCCCATGTAGATTAAAGAACCTTTGCCGCTGAATCATTTTAAAAATGTATAGTTTTCTAAGCTACTCTCTGAAAATTTTCAAGTTATGAAGTACATGGAAACTAAATATATTCATTTGGATGATTGATGGAACTTTAGGACACAAATGGCAGAATGTTCTCTGATAAGTTTTAACAAGTACATAGAAGGAACTTCATATGAGCACAACGTACCATCAGCAATGTCACTGACTTTTAATAGATGATACACTCTCCTAAGTGCCTGAGACCAATCCTGGTGGTCAGTTATAGGTCAATGATTCACTGTAAACCAGTTTGGTGGGAAACAGTCAAGCCCATATTGCATGTGTAAAATTAAAGCCGGGAGACACTTTACTTGATCCAAGGTGAATCCACAGTCAATGAACAACCAAAGGACCTGAACTCCAGGGGAAAGTTTGTCCTGATGGAAAACTAGCTCCTCCATTTTCATTTTGCTGCTCATCATTTGTAAAATGACCCAGCCTACCCTTAGCAACTTCAATTTAGCATAGACAAGAAAGAAAGAGATATGTATATGTTTTACAAAGTGCCTTTCTTTGTTTCTAAAAGGTTTCATTTTGGAAGAAAAGTGCATTAATTGGAAAGCAAATTTTATCTTAAATGGATTTCTTTTAAATAAATGGAGAGATGACAAAGAAAAAGGAGGGGGGATGACAAAATGTTCTAAAGACTAACCAACAAAATGTGCAGGGATTTTTTGCATATAGCTTAATTGAATCATCAGAGAACTAAAGTGAATAGTATCAATTACTTTGCCTGAGTCTGAGCATGATTGGAGATGAACCTGGGAGCCTGTAATTCAAGACTTTCCATTCTGAAAACAATGTTGATTCATTCTTGAATGACACTGAATTATATGCCTGGCCCCAAAGAGGCCAATGTGTGCACTTTGAAGCTCTGCACACAGATGGAAAAGTAGTAATGACCTTGAATATCTATCCTGTGACTTGTTATGGATGAAAGCTTTATATATACATCGTCAAACAAGGTTTTTTTTTCTGACCTTTTTGGCTCAAGCACAATACTGATTCTGGTAGGAGAGTCTCTGAGCCCTCATTGTTCAACTCTGGGTCATGTTACTGCTACTAAATAGGCTGCAAGACCTTGATTTTTCTTTTTTTAATTCTGACCACTTGTTTCCCCTCTTGTAGGTTAACCCTCTCAAAAAAAAAAAAAAGCTTCTACAATTTCTTCTAGGTCTGTCTTTAATTCTCATGAGTTAAGTAAAATCTAAGATTGTAGGTAAAAAGAAGCCCAGGGGCCATGGCCAATATGCCCCTAACTTAGACAGTAAATGCCTGAAACTGTGTAAAGACATGCTTAACAAAAACCTGAGAGCCATGTCTCCAAATCAGGTAGACCAGAACTCTTGAGGTTCTGCCTCCTTACCATTTCTACATTCTTATAGCCTTTTGAGCCCCTCATTCCAGGGCCTGCTATTCTCCCTAAAGATTAATTATGCAGAAAAGTAAAGTTGAGGTCTGTAGGTACGAAATTACCCATAAACAATGATTTGACTCTGCATAAGATGAACCAATTGTTAACTCTCCACACAGACACAAACCTAAATTATGGTCATAAATAATGCTTCGTTTTGATATGTATGTGTTTAAAGATTCAAGCCAGCAACTCATTTTCTAATAAATCTGGGATGTCTTGATGAGTAGATGTTTACTGCCTTAAAAAGAAACTTTAAAAAAATATACTGTTTTCTTCAGAGTTTATGATTTAACCAGAAAATCTACTTATAACTACAGTCCTTTCCTATGAGTAATAGGCACTATCTGTGAATCACATGGAGATTTTCCTCTCAGAGTTTTATTTTCCAAAAAGATAACTTTAGGTTTGAGTTCTGCAGGTATGAATTTCCAGTGGAGGGGAGAGGTAAAAAACAGAATGTTCCAAAATGTAGGGCATATCAGAACCCCACCAAATGGGGTATACATTCACTCAAATCTTACCGGAAACGGTAAATCTACATGTAATTGTGAATGAATTGCAGAGAGGTATACATAAGTTCTAAGACTACAGGCTAACAGCAGTTCTGTTCACACCAACTCCTTCTATGTCCAGTTATAAAGCATTGAGACACATAGAGGAGAAAGGCAACCATCTATACAGTCTGGTCAATGAGTAAAGGGATTCACAGATAGTCTTAGCATGTTGATTAATATTTACCTACTGTTGTTTAAAAAGAGAAGAAGAAATTCTTTAAAAAAATTGTAACAGAAACAGTACTATCAAACATAAACTTTATTAGTTATGGTCAAATTATGCCCCCTTGGATATACTTCAAAATACAAGCTTGGTTTTTCTGTGCACATTTTGCAAATGGGGGGGGGCAGTCTTTTATCACATTCTCTAAAAATACAAACAATAAAAAAGAAATTTTAAGAGAAAAATACCTCTGAAAATCATTTGTTTTACTAAATTCCTGAGAAACAGATTTTGAATTTTTAAAACTACCTCCCTTCCACATCCTAGTGACCTTCCTTCAAAGCTGCTTGTAGTTAGAAATGAAAGATGCCACATTCGTATGTTTGAACTGGTGTTGATGGGATATTTGATATACTTTTCATGTGACACTCCTAACTCTAAAGTATGCTATTTTACTCTAAAGAATGTTATTTTACACTATTTTGCTTTTTGTGATTCAAAAACCCATATATGCCATATTGAAGTATATAATCCTCTTATTGTAAAATTTATCATGTAATACAAGTGATAATCATTATTTAATGAATTGTGATCTAATCATATCTAATTTCAATATAATTATGTCTATGTCTGTAAAGCAAAACTAAATATATGTAATCGTGTATGTAATCATATATTTCTGTTGAAACTGTGAATGTACTGATTTTTCCCTTTAATCTTTGTCTACAAGTGATAGTGTATGTCCTTGTATAACTGACTTGGGGTACTAGTGTGTTTAAAGTACAACCCACCAATGGTTGAAATGTCAACCCTTTGGCTTGGCTTCTTGTGATCCCCGAGTGTTCTCTGCACCTTGAGACTTGCTTTTGTGCTTTGTGCTCTGTCATTAATTTTAAACAATGTAAGAGTCTCTTGTATAAACCAAAGTAACCAGCCCGTTGAGTGATCATTGCCTTCTGTAAAGCCATATTGAAGCAAAGACTCCGCTGTAGCATACGGTCCCCTGTTTCCAGAGCTACCACTACCTCGCTCCTGCTCTTTCCCTACAAAATACCACACAAAGTTTAAACTTTAAGTGGGGTATTAGAAGTGTTTGCTGTTATTGTCACTTTTAACCTGATAATAAACCTTCTAATTCATTACTTTGCAGATGCATGCTAGGTTTTATTAAGAACCATTTTCACATTTGGATATTTTGTAGACATTGGCTGATGAGCGAAGTTCAGAAAGAGTACACACTAAGTCATCAGATTTAAAGAAATAATCATAGAGTGCAGGTGTTTTTCCTATCAGTGAGTCACCTCAAGTTGGGTGGCCAAAGCAACTATAACCTGGGTCATTATATATGAAATACCCAACTCAGTGCCTGGCTCAAAGATGTTTATCCCCTTGGCCTCCCTTGGTTCTTAGTTTTGTTGCTGTTGTTTGAAATGCAAATGAACAGAATCACTTGGATGTGGATGAAGTGATTCTTCTAATTTTTTGGCTGTCAGATCTGCAATCATAAATTTGCAATTTCACTTCCCCAAACTCCCAAGAAACAAATTTTCTCGTTACTTGATCTTAATCACCAAATATCTTGTGGTATTGAGTCAGCCATTTATCAGAAATGATCTTGTTTTGAACTTAAAGTCTCATTTCTATGTCTCACTACTGTAATATCAACTTTTTTCTTTAGCATTAAAGGGTGATATGATGCTAAACTCTTATGATTTATCCTCCTACATTTTTTCACTCTGCAAATCTTGGGTTATTGTGCATTGTACTTCCTAGTTTTTATGAATTTATTCACTTGTCTCCATCCACTTTGTAGGGACAACATGGACAGTTAAATCTTTGTCAATTATATGAAGATTATGCTAATTTCTCTCATATTTTTACTGCATGCTAAAAATAATGCTTGCCAAATGGAATCTTAGACATCCCAGAATAATATGGTCACTATATTTCTATTTCTGTCATTATTGAAAATACGCAGCTCAGTGCCTGGCTCAATAAATGTTTGTTTCCCTTGCTTGTCCTTCTAATGTTTTTTGAAATTGAGATGAGCAAAATATCATACATATGGCTAAAGCAATGTTATTGGAGACATTTTAACCACTGAATGATCTGTAATCAAGGAATTGTTCGTATAAGTTGAACCAAACAGATTTTCCAATTTGTGTACACCCATCCCAAAGGCAAGGCAAAAAAATCCCCCTCATTTATCTCATTTGTGTCATATGAGAAGTTGATAGAAACAAGGTAAGGTGAAACTGGGCTTATGGAGAACGAGTACAGGAAGCTCATTTAAATGTTGTAAAGGAAGGACCAACCCATCAAAAGGTAAATGGGATCCCTTTGGACAGTATGACTCATCACTATTATTAACAACCAGACCTTTTTAGTAATTCTGATCTAGACTCATCCAATGCTCAGTCTATGATACAGACCTGTGCAAGATGTGTTTGGATTACTTGAAGACTTCTTGTCTGCTCCCACTAATTCTCTAATGCTGTGTCTTATTGGAGAATTGACATATTTTTTTTCTCACAGTGATTATCAGATTATACAGCTTGGCTTTGGGCAAAGCAACACTGACTTTGCCATACTTCTATTAGAACCATCTGCTTTTAATTCTAGGGCTCATGTGTATTTTTAATTTGCCTCATTTGGAGTGTGGGTCACCAAAAATAAGTAACATACAGTTAACGGTGACCTGTGGATATAAAATAGGTAGCATGTTTTCTGAATGTATTGTGTGTGCTGTTCTGAAAGAGAACAGGAATTCGTGTTGCCACATCTTGGTAGAATCAGGTCTAAAATCTGAACTCACCGAGTCTTCCTCCACTGTAGAGTCTCCATACTCATCCCACTATTTGGAAGCTAGGAGATGCAACTTCCATCTTGGTGTGTAGGATTAAGAAATAAGGTCATAATGTCATTAACATGCTCCCCCCCTTCTCCAGGGACCTTAGTGTATGGAAAGAAAATCTCCACCTAGATTTGATAGTCCCCCTAAAGTGTGCAGGGGAAATCCAACCAATTTCTGATAGTGTGTAATTCAGAATTCTTAGCATCTAAAATTATGACTCTTCTTTATGATAAGCATGTCCCAAACTATACTACACAACAGCAGCCAACCCTGGGAACATTAAACACTCTCTTTTAATGACCAGGTTCATATTAAAATGTGTTCTTTACAAACTGGCTTAAGGCTCATATTGTTTTATGAGTATTATAAAATACTTTTAAGTCTAGAACATAACCAAAATACCAGTGGGATGTTGGATATTGAATAGGAGTGGAAGAAAAAAATGGAAATTTCATAAGTATGTTTAGAAAAAAAGTTGTAAATGCCACCAGTACATGTTTGGAGTGGTGTTTACTTCTTATGAAACTTAGAAGATAACCTTAAATGACATTGCTGGTAGTTTTATTTTACATGATACTGCAGTGTTGCTGAACTGGTTTCATGGGATTCCAATACTTTTTCAGAGTCAGCGTTTTTACAATGGTAGCAGTGTTTAACTTAAATTTATTTTAATAAGTTGTTTCCTAGTACATGCTAATACCACTTATTATATGAAAAACTTGAAGCAAGCTCTTTCTTTAACAAACTTTATTAGAACCTGTTGATTTGATTTGGTTTGGGTTGGGTTGGTTTGGTTTGGTTTGGGTTGGTTTGGTTTGGTTTGGTTTGGATTTGGTGGAAGGGGAAAATGACATTCCAAAGCTCTTTGGAACTAAGATATTGAGGCACATACTAAAACGTTTTATTTTTGGCCATTCATCCATGGCATGTTTTCCTAAAGACAAAAATTGAACTCAGCTTTCAACACCTTCTATTTTCCTTCTAATTCTAAATCAAATCTGACTCATGCTTCCAAACAGGCTGAGCTTGGCCTCTCCTTCCACGGCCCTTGTGTTCCTTGTTTTTCTTCATTTGCCAAATTCATGTCTTGAAAATGCAAATATGACTGAAAGCACCCAAAAGTTTCTTGGATCTTCTCCCTGGAACAACCAAGAACAATCAATAGGAGAAATTCCAAATCCAAGTTGCAATCAGATTGTGAAACCACAAAATCAAAGTGGCAGAACTGACCTTTCTTGTGTCAACTTCTTCCAAACTAGAATCACCCTACATCTTCACTTAGAATGTTACTTATAGTTTGACCATGTTTTTATTGAATAAAGATTTTTCACAAAGTACCCGGAAATTGCATAGAAAATGCAGCAAATGCCTATTTACAAACACCAAATGTTCTCAGTATCAGTATTTTCCCTTACTTGTTTCATATCTTTTTTTAACCAATGAACATCACAGAAGCTAGCATGTATATTCTTCAAAACTAAATTCTTTACTTCCTCATTTAATGTCATCCTCAATCTTGAAGTTGTATATGCTTCCTGTCTTTAAAAAAATACATTTACTTCATATCCGTGTTTCAGTAAGTGATATGTTTCAAATTTTATGGATTCTCATATTTATAAGGCTCAACTTCTTGCTGCTTGAGGTGGCTATAGGCATATATCACTATAGGCATATATCACTCTGTATAGGCATATATCACTATAGGCATATATCACTCTATATAGGCATATATCACTCTACTTTGATTTTGGTTTGTTTCTCATTTGACATTTTGAGATATCAGTAGCTTCCCTTTACTGGTTCTATCTGCTGGATGCAACTGTAAAGAGAGTTTCTCCATAATATAAATGTGTAGGGTGATATAAAAAGCATATTTTTATAATCCCTAGATACTGACAAATTGTTGTCTCCAGGATATTTGCACCAATACACCTGCCCCATCTACGTAGGAGCCTCCATTCCTCACCATATATTACCATCTAGTATTGCCAGATGTTCTCTTTTTTGATAATTTGATGAATATAAAATGAATTATTAATATCATTATTACTTTAATATCCTTTTCACTGATAAATCCATGTCATGTCTGAACAATTCATTCATTACTGCTTGTGTTATATATTTCTTTTACTATATCCTAAATTATGACAGATCATAATTTGTGCTTCTCTCTACTCCTGCCCTGGCTCTCTGATGTTATTCCTATTTCTCATACAAAATCTGAATATCCAGCAAACAATTCTCACATCGCTATACCCCTTCCACACAATATTCCATTCATTCAGTTCTTCATCATGTAAACTTGAGACGATCCTACGCATCTCCTAAACTAATGTGCTGGATATGAAACTGTTTCGTGTTAAGGTTGTTCATTAATTCTGAGAGAAGCTGCAAGTTTCGAACAGTGTTCCTTGCTGTGAGCATGGCCCGTTGCTTCACGAAAGTTTTACATGATTCCTCGTGAGCATTTGTGCTTCTTGTTGTATGAAACTCATTTCTAGATACCTGTCAAGTTTTGTTGCTATTGGTATTGGCACCTTTGGGGGGAAACATCCTATTCTAAGCAGTTACTGCTAGCTAAAAACATTCATTTAAAAAAATAATTCATCTGGTGCATTGCAACTTAACTGAACTCCATTAGTTCTTATAATTTGTAGGTTTTCTTAAATTTTCTTTGTTTTTCCAATTATACCCTTAGAAGACAACTCTACCTTCGCTCCCCACTTCTTAATTCTCTTCCCGATCTGTTCTTTGGAATAGGGTTTCCAGTATTATTATATTGGTGAAAGGATACATAAAAGGCCTTTTTTCCCAGCTCCCTGCTTTCAAAAAGAATGTGGCTAAAAGTTTGCTGTTAAGTGGAGTTAGGTAGGCTAGCATTCATACATACCCTTCGTTACATTAAAGAAATCTCTTTGATAATTCATATGAACATTATCATTTGATAATTAATTCTCCATTAATTAAGGAGTAGATTATTATAGTAGGACTGTTCAGAAAAATATTTTAGGGCTAATTCACAATTGTATTCTTGAGAAAACATCACTTTCTCACTGTGTACTTTGGCAGTTTTATTAGATCTAATTTCCTTTTAAAAGTTAAAGTTTTTGCACTTGTGAGATTGATCATTTTGTTCCTTAAGATATAGAACTTTCTGAGGTGATCACAGATAAATTAATATTTTGTTTTAAGAATCCTTCTTCTTGAGGTTCTATCCTTTTTTACTTTACTATCTATAAGTTAGGTGCATATTGGCTTAAATTTTCAGCCCTTGTAGTATAGTAGTTTCCACATGCCTAATAAAGTTCCTCATGTTGTGGTGACCCCTCACCATAAAATTATTTCATTGATACTTCAATAGTGATGTTGTTATGGTTATGAATCATAACATAAATATCTGATTCACAGGATATCTGATGTGCAACAGCTTTGGGGGTCATAACCACTTTGGGGGTTCAAAACCACTGCACTGTTAATTTTGATCCCTTCAATCTCCAATTTATGGTTTCCCTTTACCATAACATCTACTTTTTATGATACTAACATTGTTACTTTCTTTTGGATAGTGAATTTAATCTCTTTTTGTTGTTCCATCTTATGAATGCATAGCTAGCTTTCTGTTTACCTCTTCCAATTGAGCTTGGTTTGTGTTTGGCTGGTTGGTTGGTTAGTTATTGTTTTGAGCTTTGTTTTTATTCAGGGGCTTTGTTTGTTGTTATTGTTGCTGTTGCTGTTGCTGCTGCTGTTGTTATTATTGTTGTGCCCTGTCCTTTAGGAGGTCAGTTTTCTTTTCTCATTTAATGTATTTTTTCCTTTATTTTCTCTTTTGAATTCTGAATTATATGGATGAGACCAATTCTTTAATAATCATTACAGGAATAGATATTAAGTGAGGATCCTTGTCAGACTGTATGTGCGGGCTCCAAGGTTAGGGACAGCCTCCCCACCACCATTACCACCACCCCTTGCCACACAGGAACAAAAGAGTGAGTGACCAAGTTCTTAGAAATTTCAAATGGTTGGAGGAAATCATTGTGCTTTGATTGGCAGGTTCACAACAAAGAGCAACTCGAAAAGTATGCCTACTAAGAGAGGGACCAGTCCTCAGAAAGGTTTCTGCCATGCCTTTTTCCAAAGAAGAAATTGTAAGGTGTCCTTGTGACTCCAAACCTTTTTCACTGAAATTACCCATCAGTCACTGGACCACATCCACCTCTGAGTTACACTTTAACAAGCAGTTTGTAGCTTCTCATGCAGGAATGTCGATGGGAAAGCAGAAGCCAGAACCAGCAGAAGTGGGAAGGAAGAGAGAGTATGGATGGCCAAATATTCACAAAGGACAGTGACACATATGTCAGAACAAAGCACATTTTTTTGTATACCACGAAGAACTAATAATAATAAAAAGGAAGGTTTTTTGTTTTTTTGTTTTTTGTTTTATTTTATTTTTGTTTTGTTTTTTTGGTTTTTTGCTTTTTGTTTTTTTGTTTTGTTTTGTTTTTGTTTTTTGTTTTGTTTTGTTTTGTTTTTTGTTTTTTTGAAGGAGCATTGTGTATCAGACACAGTGCTAGGCAGACTTTACTCTGTGTGCTTTCGGGCACTGGAGTTCAATAGAAAAACCAAGTCACCTTGTCCCAGGTCTCTGCAGTGTGGCTTTTTAAGAAGCAGCAAGTCGAATCGTTCCGATAGGAGCAGTCCAAATGTCTTTGCACTTTGTGCTACTTTTCAAGAAATCAGTATTGCATGGAACTAATGGTTACTGCTGCCGAGCCACACTTCTACTTATGAACTTCTCCTCACAAGTTTTAATCGCGGTCTCGTCATCCTGTACAAACCACTCTTCACAGACCATTAGTAAAGAAGCGGAAATGCATATAAGGCTTTATGTGACTTTCACTTTTCCAAAACTTTCCCAAAATAGCATTCTCCTTCCATTCCCCTTCCACAGGCCCTGAGACCTGGAGGTGTAAGGGATTATGTAGGGAATGCTAACGTTTACCCTGAGTAACTCTTACCAGGCCTTGTTCTGATACTGGCAAAACTAATTTGCACTCAGAACTTAACCAATTGACAAGTGGTAGGCCTGTGTGCCAATCTTCCTGTACGCGCACTGATGATGTTTGCCCAGCTTTTATTTTCAAGAAGAAATTCTCAAATTTCCCAACCTGATAAAACTCGCTCTGCTGCTTGGGGATTCACTGTCTTGGAAATGGCTTCAGATGGAAGGGAAACACAGATCGGCACCCCCACCCCCACCCCCATTTACTAGTTATCTTGCTGGAGAAGTTCTTCTCTGATCTTGCTGTATAGTTGGTGAAAGTCTGTCTCATCTACCTCCAGTGATTCAAAACAGTTGTCTCCTATATTTCTCATAACTCAGAGGCAGCTCGATTTAGCTGATGTTCTAGAATGAACCTTGGGCAAGGTTTGGACTTGGTACCCCAGGTAACTGTTAGGGTGAAGGAGAAGTTTTTCTAGATGGAGTCTCTCCCTTCATCCTCCCAGTTTTTGGATTCAGTCCATATTCCTTCATTCTAAAGAAGTCAAGTGAGAAACATCTTGAAAAATAGTTTTATAAAGTATCAGTTAGACCATAAATTGATTGTATCTTGTGGACATGCATTTAAAATGCACCTACTCATTGACCTAGGAACCTTTCTTTAAAGATTTTCTCAAAGGGAGAAAAAAATTAAGCACACACAATTCTGTGTCCACAAGTGGTAGAGAAGGACATATTAAATTAGGCATGTCTACAGCATAGAAATTGTCATGCTTATCCTTGAAGTAACAAGCCAGGAAAACTGAAACTGATTGCTTCCCTTGAACCCAGCAGAGAAGTAAAGTTGCAAAGTGAATTGTCATCCTGAAACTTAGAGAGACAGTTGAATCCTAACAGTACAACCAAGACCTCTCCTGGAGCAGAAGCCACTGGAACCATGACTAGCAGGAACATTGAGATAGTGTTGGCAGACTACTGGAGGCTGGGTATGGACTAACATGTAAGGAGAAATCTCTGTCAGCCACCGTTAGGGTGATTCCTAAACTTTCATTTGTCTTGTCTATAAAAACATCCCTGGATCACCAGGGTTAAGATCACCACGTTGCTGTGACTTCAAAAACAAATGCAGAAATATACTTAAAAGACTTCAGTTTAGCAGGGATCCATTCTCCGGGGGGAGACTGACTTTGCCAAAGCCTTATAACTCTGTGTGTGTGTGTGTGTGTGTTTTATAATTATAAATAAATGCTGGACATTCTTAGTGTTCTCTAGTCTTCTGTAGTGGTTAAGGTAGAAAACAACAAAAAAAAAAGAGCAGGTAACAAGAACCAAAAAAGAGCTTCAAATGCTAGACTGAAGCTGGAAAAGGGAACAGGCAGGAGTACTTTATTGTTTGTGCTGTTATTGTTATTGTTGTTGTTGTTATTGTTTCTTATGTCGTTCTATCAGAAGAGTAACTGTGAAGTCACAGCCCAGAGATAAGCAGTTACTGAAAGACTGAAGTA
Source organism: Mus pahari (assembly GCF_900095145.1). NCBI lineage: Eukaryota > Metazoa > Chordata > Mammalia > Rodentia > Muridae > Mus > Mus pahari. Next base: position 56,901,672 of record NC_034600.1, read on the forward strand.
GACTCATAAGAGTCTAGGACTACTGTGTGTACCTACACCTCTATAGTTAAAAGAGTTGCCAGGCTGTAGAGTTGGCTCAATAGATGGCAATGGCCTGATGACCTGAATTTGATGTCCTGAAGAGAAGAGCACTGACTCCTGAAAGTTGTCCTCTGGTCCCCTCATGAGTGACATGCATGTGCCCACCCAGCCACCCACACTCACACTAAGATAGTAAATGATTTTTTAAAATTCTGAGGGCAAGCCAATGGCAGCAGGGAACACAAAGGCAAAGGTAGAGGCTGGGAGGCTGAGGCAGAGGGGTCATGAATTAAAGGCCGGAGTACACAGTGGTAACACAGTCAAAATCAATTCAAAACCAAACACACTCAAGAAAAGTTTAATACTCTAGTTCCTAAACTATGGAAAACATTCCATAGAGCTCCATTTCTAACTAGGCTAACAGAAAACCCACACTAAAGGTCTCTTTGCCTCAGAATCTATCTCACATCCTGCACAATTTTCATCAGAAAGAATCACAAAGGATGATAAAGTGCTGAGATAAAAACTAATATCTAAGGAGACAAAACAAACATAAGTAACAGACTGTCGGATATTATATAACTATCATATATGTGTGTGTGTGTGTATAGATAGATAGACACACACACACACACACACACACACATATGTTTTAAAGGTTTTGTTAGAGATGAGTGGGTATAGATACTCCTTTTTTTTCGGTTTCTATCGACTAGAGACATCTTTTCTATACTTTTACTTTTAAGCTGTGTTTTTCTTTGCCAATTAAGTAGACATCTAGCAAGTAGCAGACAATCTAATAGTTTTGCTCTACTGTTTGGAAAGGGATTGATTTGGTTGTCTTTTTTTTTTTTTTTTTTTTTAATCAAATACACTAGTCTGGATCTTTTAATTGGAAAGAAGACACCCTTAACATCCGAGTTCTCACTGGAGGATGCATACTAATTCCTGCCATGTGTTGATTATTTCATGATAATTTGACCCTTCCTGTCTTCATTATCTACTCTTCTAATGAGATGAACTCTTTCCTATATTCTCATGGTGGTGAAAGAACCAGAAATAAAGGTGAGCAGAAAGAGAAAAGGAACCATGTTGAATTGTAGTCAAATCACTAAAGACAGAGACTGAGAAAAAACCGTGGAAGGCCACAGGGGAGAGCAGTTTTACACATAAACCCATGCGTCTCGGGTTCGTGTAGCCTCTCCTACCTAGATGCCCATGTCCTACCCAAGGTTTGAGGAGCTCTCTCCTGTCATTTTATTTACAATGTTTTCTGCTTCTTTAGTTCGTACCTACTCTCCTCTTCTCCTTCTTCCCTTTCTATGACCCACACATTCGGACTTGAAATGGTGGCTTGGTACTCTCGCAGTCTCTCTTTTTACTTCCTTAATATTCTTTATTATCATCTGAACATTTATATTTGTCTGTCTTTCAGCTCTGGTGTTCTATTCTCCAGTTGACCCACTTCCCTGGTGAAGATTCCAAAAACTGAGTTTTTATGTGGTTTATGAATCTTTTCACTGCTGAAATTTCAATTTCTCTTTCTATATTCCAGCTCCTTGTTGAATTCTTTCATGTGTATGCTCACCCTCATCATTTTGCTTGGCAGTTTATTCCTCTCTTGTTAACTCATCTGGTTGTGGACTTATGTCTTCTTTGGACTTGTTGATGATTCTTATCATTCTTTTCCATGTGGGGCTATAATTTCATCCACTCAGCGAAACTTAAAATCAGTTATTGTGGAATTTTTCCCTCTTTCAAGGAGCCCTGCTGCCTTATTTTTGATATCTCTTGTTACTTCTGCATTGTAATTTGTACGTCTGGGTGTGGTTTATGGGCGGAGCCAGCTGCAGTTACTTTCATCTATCCAGTTTCTCAGACATAAGACTGAGGTGAACCACAAGCCATTAGCCAGTTATTCCTAGTTTCTAGCACTTAATTGGCTGTGCTTGAGGCAGGTAAGCCACACGGGTGTGCCAACCAGCGCCTACAGAACACTACTGCATCCTGTCCTTAGAGTCTCTGACTTCCAGCTAACTACATTCCCATAGACAATCACGTATCACCCTTTGTGGAGCCCTGGTAGTTAGCATCATTGATTGGTGGACCCCAATGAGAAACAGTCTACCCTGTGACTCCTACTTACTTCCCACTGAAAGGAGCCCCCCTGCATGGTTCTGACTCAGTCTCTCTCCTATAATTAGACGGGCTCTCCAAGCAAATACAAGGTGGATCGACGCCTGGCCCTTCCTGGACGATTTCAAAAACTGGACAATGAGGAGGAACTTGACTACTGAAGCTGAAGACTCAAATAGGAGCCTCTCAAAATGGGTTCCACCACCATCATGGCCAAATGCTGAGAACAAGACAGAATTTTCCCAGTGCCAATAATCTGGTCTCCAGGAGGCCTGCCTGGTTAGACTTTAAATTTGCTCAGTTACAAATGAGATCAGTGTTAATTGTGTTTTTTGAGCAGCTCATGTTTGCTTTCTTTTAGCTCAGCCTTCTGCCATCTTGTTGCCCCAGTTCCACATAGTGATATCTCTGTCTCTGTGTGTCTCTCTGTCTCTGTGTGTCTCTCTCTGTGTCTTTGTGTATCTCTCTGTCTCTGTGTGTCTCTCTGTGTTCCTTTGTGTGCCTCTGTGTCTTTCTGTCCTCTCTCTCTCTCTCTCTCTCTCTCTCTCTCTCTCTCTCTCTC